>NC_088863.1:11228507-11534571 GCF_032884065.1 Artemia franciscana
AAACCCTACTTCCATTTGTGAAGATGTTCTTTGAAAAATTTTAAACTTTGAGATTAATAAAAAACCGGTTGTCAAAATAAAGAAAAGAAAATGTTTCTTCTAGAGGTTCTAAGCAAAAGAGCTTCTGAAAAAAAAAAGGATTTAAATAAAAATTGTCAAGCAAAAATTTTGAAAATTGTTGGCAAAATTAAAAAAAGATACGGTTGGCTTCGAGATGTTTTATAAAAGTAAGTTTAAATAAAAAAACTTTTCGGCAAAGCTTAAAAAATATTTCTTCGACAGGTTTTAAGTAAAAAAGGTTTTCATTCAAAGAGGTTTAGAATAAAAACTGTTCAGCAAAATTTTAAGAGACAGTTTTATCTTTTAGAGGTTTTTGTGAAATAGGTTTTAAACAAAAATGTAGGACAAGATTTAAACAAATCGTTTTTTTAGAGTTTATATAAAAAAGAGGGTTTAAATCTAAACTTTTTGGCAAAATTAAAAAAATAAGTTTCTTTTCTAGATACTTTTATATAAAAAAAGAAGTTTCCGTAAAAAGAAGTTTTGATGAAGAGATTTAATTAAAAAATCTTTTGGCAAAATTTTAAAATCGCTCCGTGTCATGTATATATGCACAAATATTGCTAAATTTATTTTATATTTAATCTGATTTTTCCTTATCACCAGGATTAAGTGAACCAGTTATACATAATATTAACTTAAACTATGTTTATACTTTACTTTTCGATATTTACTATACATAACATGGCTTTATTTATTCTTTATCTATTCAGAAGCATATTTGTTTTTATATCATGCTTCCTTTTAGCATACGTCACTTCATTTTAGATTTTTTTCTTTATTATTAAACTTTTAAGTCTTGCAGATTGTTCAAATAAAAATATTTAACAGTTAATTGGAATTTCATATCTGATGCAAATCCAGTGTAGGCTAATGTAGGCTAAAATATTTAGGTATGAATAGACCTAAGATTTGCTGATGAAAGAAAAATTTTTTTGTTTTGGTGTCGTTAGTATTTTTAATGATCTATTATATTTTTTAACATATTCAATCATTTATGTATTTTCTATAAATTTTATTGTATGTTTTTTTTATTAAAATACATCTATTTTGATTATTATTTTATATATTTAACTGAATTTATACTTCATTTTCTGATGTTTAATCTAAATATCATCGCCCATTTTTGATCTGTCGAGAAGCAGTTCTTCAGTTTACTAGGCTTGTTTTTTTGTTCATTTTGTTGTTTTATTTTTACGGTTTTTAGGTCTAGCAGAAGGTTTAAATGGCCAAATTGAACAACTGATTGGAAGCTCAAATTTGATGCAGTTACTTTTCCAATGTATGCAAGATCCAATGCCTGAAGTTCGACAGTCTAGCTTTGCTCTCTTGGGCGACCTCACTAAGGCCTGTTTTCAACACGTTCAGGCATGCCTGCGTAAGTTATTTATCTCTCTTTATATCTCCCTCTTTTTTTTCTTTCTCTCTTTTTTTCTCTCTCTCTCTCTGCGTCTCATTATATAAATGGGATTATCACGTTTCTTTCTATTATTATTCACAGTTTTTGCTCTTTTAAAATGGTGTCGACCTCACTAAGGCCTGTTTTCAACACGTTCAGGCATGCCTGCGTAAGTTATTTATCTCTCTTTATATCTCCCTCTTTTTTTTCTTTCTCTCTTTTTTTTCTCTCTCTCTCTCTGCGTCTCATTATATAAATGGGATTATCACGTTTCTTTCTATTATTATTCAAAGTTTTTGCTCTTTTAAAATGGTGTCGACCTCACTAAGGCCTGTTTTCAACACGTTCAGGCATACCTGCGTAAGTTATTTATCTCTCTTTATATCTCCCTCTTTTTTTCTTTCTCTCTTTTTTTTCTCTCTCTCTGCGTCTCATTATCTAAATGGGATTATCACGTTTCTTTCTATTATTATTCTCAGTTTTTTGCTCTTTTAAAATGATGTTTTTTATTCACCACAGTCTCTCAGGTTAAACTGGATACGTTGAGTCTACATAGTGTAAGTTTTTAATGGATCAGTCAATGGAAAGAAGAGCAAATGAATGTATAATTAGGGCTATATATATGTCCATCAGGGAGGGGGGCGGGTTTATTGTCAGGGTAACGACTATTATTTGGTAAAAGAGCATAAAATGGGGGGTGGGGGACGAATTCTCACAAACGCGACCTTGACCATAAACAAGAGCACAAAGTTAGCAATCTAAAAATATTCCTCTTTTTGTTCTAGTGTGTCTCCTTCTTGAGAGTCGCTATTCTGCAAATCTATTAAGTTTTTTTTCTATTCTTTTCTGTTTGTTTGTTATTGCTTATGCTTGGGTTTCCTTCTCACTGTAAGTGAAGCTAAAGGGTCGAGTTCCCTGTGCAAGTTTTGACGCGTTATGTTCTGCATTACTGAATCTTAATGGTTCAGCAAAAAACGACACTTTTGATGTCCTCCGTTGGTTGAAATTCAGCTTTATTCACCTACCAAATTATATTTTGAAATTTGCATTTAATTTTTTGTCTTTATATTTGAAATCGGTCGAAAATGGTAAAACGAAGAGGGGAAAATTTTTCTCTTTTTGAGCAAGTTTAGATCATGCAAAATGAAAAAGTTGGTAATTCTGGCTTGGTTAATGAATAAACCTGAAAGTAATTAATCCAAGGGTGCAGATATTGTGTCATTTAGGTGCAAGGTACAGCTATGGGCTTGTCGCAAAATCGCATGTTTTGTGGGGAACGTAAAGTTTTAAGTTGCCAAACAATGTTTTAATGGTAATTGAATGGTAAATGGTAAAATGGTGCCAAACAATGTTTGAATGGTAATCAATATTTGTTTGTTGCCCTTTTTTCTTCTAATTTTTGGAGTAATCAAAAATCTTCAAATGGAATCAACAACAACACAACCATGTTAAAGTTAATTTGTTTTGCATGTATTTGTTGAGATGTGTTTGTTGGTGTTGAGGTTCAAGTTCTGTGTCCAGTTTAGTTATCTCTATTTTATTTAGTTATCTCTGTCGCAAAACAGCTTTAATCCATTTTACTCGATGTAAAAAGTAAAACCATTAGGGTATTGGATGTCTGGGTATTTGTAACGTCATTTTTATGAAAAAACGTTTTCCAGAATTAATTAAGCCCTAAACGAATCTTCTAAAAGTCGTGACCGATCTCGATCTTTTTCTTTCGCACCAAAAAGGAACAATTATTTTATTACGAATAGTCTTATTAAAACGAACAATAATCACCGAGCAAAGCACGATTCCCTGGTATACAAATCTGTGTATCATCTTTTATCAGTGTTCATTTAATTTGTTTGGATGTATTTGTTGAGATATGTTTGTTGGTGTTGAGGTTCAAGTCCTGTGTTCAGTTATAATGAACACAGAACTTAAACCTTTTTACTTCATGTTTTCATGTTCATTTTCTGGGTTAGTAATAGAAAAAATATCTCTAAGTTCAAAGCGTGGTGCTGTGAAATCTCAGGTCTCATGGCAACACTGAATTTTGTTTCCAAATTGGCCACTGATGGAGAATATTCTCTTAGCTAATTAGATTATTAAAGTGTTTTATATTTAAGCCAATTATGTGTTTAGTGTGGTGTTTGTTATTTATATAACATCTGACGAAGAGGTTGCGTCCACACTGGGCGAGAAGTGACTGACGGTACTTAATATACGCTCGTACGTAAGCCACGCAAGTACGTAAGATAGTGTTTGCTTTTTTGGCGAATAAAACTTATCATCTTATATGCAATGGGTGTGTGTTATATTCCTATTAATGGCCTCTCTTATTGGTCTGTTTTTTTTTTTTTTAAATTGCTGTGTTTCCTTCCTTGAAGTGAGAGTTTTATTCTGAATGTCCAGCGATTTGTTGGTAGTGAAGGTTTTTAAATATATCGCTCATTCCCTAAAAGATAATTTTGTATCTTTAAGTATTGAGTAGGACCCTCGTGGCTCCTCGGCAATTGCCCTGTGCTTTTTGGTTTCAAGGCTACGCATTGGAGGCATGTCCAATGAAGAAAATATAAACAAATCAGTTAAAGCACATACATTTCTCTTTATTCTTTGTCATATTTCTCTAGTTGTGTTCATCTTTGTTTTTTTTTTATTTTTTATTATACAAATTTACAAAATTATAAAAAAATTTACAAAATTACAAAAAAAAATATACAAAATTTTTTATTTTGTTTTGATGCACTTCATGTCCATCTTTCTTCAAGATTTTAATCCCGAATTCATTTCATTGTGCTCTTTTTAGTAGAAGTTTTTTAATATTTCACTTAGTTCTTGAAGAAGAATTCGAATCTATTCAAATAGAATAGGTTTTAAGTCTCCTAAAGGCTTTCCCATACTACTCGCAGCCTATAATATCCTTTATTTTTCGTGGTAATTTCAGTTTACTATTTTTTACTAAGTTTTAGTAAAGTTCATATCACTTATTTCGTAAAAAAGAATTTTGTATTTTTAAATCTAGATAATGTGTTACAGTCTAGGGGATTCTAAGGATACTGTCTTGCAGCGTATACTATCTTATTGGTTTTTACGGTCATGTTTAATTCATTTCAATTTGGCCTGAAAACAAAAGTTAAAAATACATGAAAAGTTAAATTTAATACTTTATCAGAGTTTTTAGGTGTGTTCATATCTGTTTTTTTTTGGTTTTGTCAATGCTTAATTGAATGTATTCCTTTTTTAGCGGATTTTTTGCCAATTCTTGGTCAAAATCTTAATCCCGAGTACATTTCAGTGTGCAACAATGCGACCTGGTCAATTGGAGAGATTGCTGTAAAATATGGTAAATATTATTTCTTCTTATCTTGTTTCTTCTTTCTATCCATATTATAATCTTATCCATATTATAATATTATAATCTTATAGTCTTGTTCTATTATGATATTATTTTTCTGGGACTTTAAGCTGTTTGTTCGTTTTTCAGTGCATCTTTTATTTATGTTATTTCTTAATATGAATATCTTTTATTTTTGTATCTATTATATTTTTAAAAAGGTAGTTTTGTAAAGATTCTAGAACTTTTCTACCTTGCGAGAGCTGAATAGATAGAGTTCCGCTTCCTAATTAAAAGGTTTTAGGTTCAAATCCCTGTCTTGCAAGGAACGTTGTATCTAGAACTTTTCTTTTGCTCTGATGTTTATGCATCCGTGAACAAGTAGGGCGGTATTGAACACTCTAATTTCGAGTTGTTTTCATCTATATATCAATTTTTCGAATCTTTTCAAAATTCTGAAAAAGTATATTCTATTGATAGAATATAATACAAATTATATAATGTAAATGTTAAACTGTCAATTAATTAAATCTTGTATTACTTTTATTAGGTTATATAATTAAATTACTTTATATTCATTCCAAATTGATTCAACCATGTTGATCAAATTAATTATATTACTTAATTAATTGGAACAATCATATGCAGTAAAATTAATTTCAAAATATACATACGTTATATATTTTACATAAATACAAAACAATTGAAAAAATTAGGAAACAAAATCTAATTATAACACTTGTGTTTTTTTCTTTTATTTAATTTGTAGCCAAGATTAATGGTTCATTCCGTATCACCTTAATATCACCAATTATACTAATAGGTATGTTTAGTTATAAATAAACTGAATGTTTATATTTAATTAATTAAATTATATATTACTATTATTAAATTATATAATTAAATTAATTTGTATTCATTCTGAATTGATTGAACCATATTGACCAAATTATATATAGCACTTAATGAATTAATTGAAACAATCATATGTAGTAAAATTAGTTTCAAAATATACACATGTTATATATCTTCTAACAAAATAATTGAGCAAATTAGGAAACAAAGTCTGTCTATATATAGTACTTGTTATTGGGAAATGGGAAGTATGCATACATTTTCCCGGTGGGGAGGGGAGGACGAATTTTCTGCTGAGGGGGAAATTTTGCACGAGGAAATTTTCCATGGAGACAGAGGTTTCCAGGGGGTGAACTTTTCAGGAGAAATTTTGAACCAGGGGAATCTGCCAGAATTGATATACGAAATTTCTTTATATGTCTTGGTTCCTCTTTACCGACTCAATTTTCCAGTTCAGTTTGAAGATGTTAAGGGTAATTTCCTGGGGTAAATTTTCGCCAGGATTGAATTGTCCATAAGATGTTTCCGTCAGGAGAAGGATTTTTCGTGGAGGGGAATCGAGGTATCCTGGCGATATTAAAAAACAGATCAGAAATTAAATAAACAAGCTTTTTCAACTGAAAGTAAGTAGCAACATTAAAACTTAAAACGAACAGAGATTAATGCGTATCTGAGGGGGTTTTTGTCCCGATTCTATAAAAATGACTTCTGAAACACAAAGTGTAGTTTAATTAGAACAATAAGTACCTTTTTTAAAAGCACCTAAAAACTTCAGAGGGAAGAGTGGGGTGTTGAGGAGGGGGCAACCCCCTCATATCGCCAATTCTTCTAATAGGTGTGTTTAGTGATATACTCTGACTCAAGTTTATGCATTATGGGAAGCCGAACATTTTAGCTGAAAGTCTATATAAACGCAGTAGCCTACTTCAATAATAATGTTACTGAATGGTGTTACTAGAAGAGCTATTGAATTAAATGGTTACTAAATAGATATTTTTGAAGAGGTTGCTAGTATTCCCTCTTGCCTTTGGCTTAATGAAGCACTTCAGAAGAGGCAAGTAGCTCTGCCTTTAATTTTTGATTATTAAATGGATCTAGGACATCTGCCTTCCCCCATGATCCGGCTACAAAGGGATCCACTACCCTCCATCATAATAGCCGGTGTGGACTTACTTATGATTGCATGTATATCTTTCCATATTTCTATCTCTATATATTTCCCTATCCTTATATATGTGTATCTTTTTATTTTCCTTTCTATCATCCTATCTCTTCTCCTTCCCCCCTCTCTCCTTGCTTTCTATTCGGTGGTGCTTTTGTTTGCTCTTGTGGATGTGAGTTCATATCTATCTTTGCAGGGTCATCAATGAGGACATATGTTGGGATGTTTATTGGCCAACTTATTACCATAATCAATCGACCAAATACCCCTAAAACTCTGCTAGAAAATACAGGTTAGTTTTCGTCCCAGTATGAATATTCAACCAGAGTATAGACCCACTCACATTCTGCTTAATTTAAACTGCTAGTTGTTCAGTGAAATTTTATGTGTTTGCAAATTCTTTTTAGAGATTTTCTGGATGATTTGACATATCTTCGTAACGAAATTAAAAAAAAAACATCATCTTTAGAAAACTAACATTTCTTAGAAAAACTGACCGAGACTTTTTTCAAGACTACAAGACTAACTGTAGGGGGAGGGACTAAGGTGTGGAAAAGTCCTTTTGTGACAAAAACGTGTTATTTTTATTTTAAGTAACAACGGAAACCAAAGCCGGTCTGGCGAAAGTGATCAATTGTGGTCAAAGTGATAAATTCCCTTTTGTCAGGTTTTAAACCCCACCTCGCTTGTCTTGTGGATTAGTAGAAATGTAGTTGCAACTAAATGGTTGTAGTTGCAGAGACGCTATTACTTCATAAGAGGTAGGAAAGTCCTTATGACTCGGACAATAAATGTCTCAGTGTCTTTAGCTAAAGAACTGCGCAGCATAATAATCGGTGATCTATACCAGAGTGCCCAAAGAAAAGATAATGGGGGGGGGGGGAGGGAGTCTCATTCCATCTCCCATTAAAAGACCAAAAGTGTTCAAAGGTCCTGGATTAGGAGTAAACAATAAATATAATGTTTTTTGTCATAAAAGAAGCCTTTCCGCATGTTGCTCCCCCCTTCCCTACCCAGAATTCCTTTTGTGTGCAGTCTTGAAAAATGCCTTTGGGTGCACTTGCTATATATTTAAATCAAGTTACATGATTCAGTTTTGTTGTATTTTTTATGTTTTTCTAAAAAAAAATTATCCAAGTAAATGAAAAGGCTACTGCTAAGAACCTTAAAACCTCTCTTTGTTGTGCTGTAAGATTATGAAGGTGTTAGATATGACGTATGATTAGGTAAACAATGGTGAACAATTATATATTGTTTGTAACTAAGTTATGACGTAGGTAAACTATGGCGTATGATTTCATTTTCGTTGCTGATATATTTTGAAATCTAATTTTCTTAGTTTGCGGCTCGTGTTGGTTGGATGCTTTGTGCACAGTACCATTCATTTGAGCTTCTGACCATTTTTTGGCTGTTTGCTCTACATATCACACCGGCTTTAATCCTAATCCTTTTTTTGAAAGGTCTTTTGGTAATTTTTTTGTGTAATATCCTTTTATCTTGTTGAGTATACTGAAATCATTTTAACTTAGTTAATTAATTTATTTTAATTTAATTTAGTTAACACAAAAATAATGGTAAACATGGCAAAAGAGTTGAAATTAAAAGTAAATGAAAAGAAAAATTCAAAGGCCAAAACCTTGAATTTATGTAGGAGGTCAAGGCGCAATTTCTTTCTTGACAATTCAGTTGATTCTTAGCTTTTAGAGAAAAACATTCCCGTTTTACAGTCATGAACTTAGTTTTGGATTCTTAACTGCTTCGAATTAAATGATTTTGCAGAAAAATTACAATAATAATTTTTATACCAGTGGATCAAATATACCTATATACTATTGTTGTTCGTTCAGTGATTGTTCTTACTAAGATTGCGTTTTCCAGTGTAAAAAAAGATCTAGATAGGTCGTAATTTTGGGAAAATTCGTTTCCCCCTTCGTTTACTATTTTTCATAAATCGCCTGTTGACTGAAATTAGAGACCCCCTGAAACTTGAAAGCCTTATATATAAGTAGGAGGGGTTTCAAGGTGCAGTTTGTTTCCTGAAAATTCTGTTGAATCCGATCTTTTAGAGAAAGATATTCCCATTTGACAGCTATGAACTTGGTTTTGGATTCTTAATTGCTTCACATTAAATGCTGTGCATTGCGGCAGAAAAATTACATTTATTTCTTTGTATATCAGGGGATCAAATATACTTATTTACTTGTGCTATTGATCATTCAGTGATTGTTCATACCAAGATTTCTTTTTCGGTGAGAAAAAAAGCAATCTAGATACGTCACGATTTTTGGAAATTCTTTTCCCCGTTTGTTTAATATTATTTTCATAAATCGTCTGCTGACTGAAATTAGAGACCCCTTAAAGGTTGAAAGCCTTGAGTATACCTAGGAGTAGTTTCAATGCGCATTTTTTTTAATTAGTTTATTCCAAGCTTTTAAAGAAAGACATTCCCTTTTATAACTGATAAATGAGTTTTGGATTCTTAATTGCTTTGTATTAGGCCTACGACAGAAAATTAACAATAATAACTTGTATACCAGAGGACCAAGTATACATATATACAATTATTGTTCGTACTAAGGTGATTGTTCGTTATCTGGTATAAAAAAAAGATTTAGATAGGTCACGACTTTTGAAAAATTCATTTAAAGCGTTAATTAATTTTAGTAATAAATTCTGCAAAGTAATTTTATATGAATGACGTCACAAATACCCAGGAGCCTATACCTAACGATTTTATTCTTTACAGTGGATAAAATACAATTTAAGTTATTTTGTGAAACAGATCATAAAAAAAGCTATTGCTATGATGACTGTTATATCACATAGAAATTATATTTTTCATCATTGCATATGTCCAAATATCTTTATCAAGTATATTGTTATTGTCAATATTTTTTGTCTATCCAATACTACTTATTTTAGATGTGCCAATCATAAATTTACATTTTCATCTTGGTAATAGGATCTTAAAGTTAGAACAATGTACCTCAATCACAGAGAGGGTCATTCGTAGATAAGTGGTGTAGAGAAGAATAATTGCGCTCAAATAGGTGGGGTTTATATTCGCTGAAACTCCCTTTGATTAAGCGTGAAAATACAAAACAGAAGTTTTCTTAGACTGTTGTCAAGCAATTCCAACTAGTATAATCTAATTTAAACTGTGTGAAATATATCCATGGTTAGGGCCCTACATTTTTAGAAATATCACGAATAAACTAGCGTATTTGTCTGAGATTAGATACTGTCTGAGTATTAGGGGTTACCAACTAGTATAGTCTTATTTAAAACTGAGTGACTCTTATCCAAGATTCAAGATTAGGGGCCTACTTTCTATTATTAGAAAGATTACATTTAAGTCAACGTATTTGTCTGAAATTAAACGCTTTTTTAGTATTAGGGGTTTTTACCCTATTTTTAGTTAAAAATTACCTGTTTTGGTTTTATTATTTATTTTGTTTTTTTTCGTTTTTTTCAGCTATTACAATCGGTCGACTAGGGTTTGTTTGTCCCCAAGATGTGGCACCCTTTTTGCAACAGTTTGCCAGACAATGGTTCGTCCTTCTTTTTAGTTTTTTTTCTTTTTCTTTACGATGTTATTTTTTTTTTTAAGGCTATGTGGTACGATAAAGAATCGCCCTATCTCGTCCATTATGAACGTTTCTATTGTTCTGAGACAAACTATTTAGAATTGACTAGGCGATCTTGCCATAACTTGCAGAGCTTAGATAAGAGATCCAGATGGACGACAGGGAAATAAAAGACAACGCCTACTTTCCCAGAAATCTGAAAAGTCATTTAACTTCTGTTGTGTGTCGGAGATATTCAGATTTAATGAAACTTAGATCTGCAGAAAGTATGAATTTTGCTTTTTCGATCAAAAGGGGCGGAATTATTATTTTTAGTTTAGAAATGAGCAATCCCTAAAAATTTCCTAGCATACATGCTAGGAAATGGTTAAATATCAGCTTAAAGGAGCCAAACAAATTTGACAGCCTTCAGAGTTCCCTCTGATGCTACCCGCTTTTATTGAAAGCCTTGTCGACTCAGGGGGATCTATTATTTATGCTGTATGCATATTGAGTAGACAGCACTTTGCTTGACACTTAGTAAAACATCATATTTAAATTAGCCTCTCGCTTGATTTTCAAATTGTTGACACATTTGACGTAAAATATTAATTTTGCCAAAATTTTAAGGAAATATCTTTTGAGTAATTTGGAAGCTTCAGGAGTTCCCTGTGGCGTTACCCGCTTTTATTGAAAACCTTGCCGACAGGGGTGTATTATATATGCTGTAGATACAATAAGTAGACAACGCTTTGCTAAACAATTAGTAAAAGGTTGAATTTTTCTTTATTTTAAACCAGCCTCTTTCTCAACCATTTTTGCCCAAATTTTAAGGATGTATCGTGAATAATTTGGAAAATTTTACAGATCTTTGTTGGGCTACCCGATTTGATTTAAAATCTTGCCGACACAGGGACGTAATATTAGGTCTTAGGTACATTGAATAGACAGAGCTTTGTTTAACAATTTGTAAAAGATTATGTTTTCTTTATTTTAAACTAGCTTCTCCTTAGCTTTTCGGACTGTTTTTTCGTTTAAGATCTCATTTTATTTTTTTCCTAACCCTTTGAAGGAAATATCATTTGAGGAATTTGATAGCCTTGGGAGTCTCCTTTGGTGCTACCCTCTTTTACTGAAACCCTTGCTGACACAGGGGGCGTGTTATTTATGCTTTATATACATTGAATGGACAGCGCTTTGCTTAACAGCTAGTAAAAATTATGTTTCTTCACTTTAAACTACCTTCCATTAGATTTTCGAACTGTCGAAACATATAAGATCCCTTTTTAATTTTTACCAACATTTTAAGGAAACTTAAAGGAAATTAATTAATTAATTGATTAATTAATTAAAGGAAATTTTTATCAACATTTCAAGGAAGTACTCTTTGAGTACTTTGGCAGCTTTGGAAGTTTCTGGTGCGGAGAAAATTTGGTAATAGGCTTTTTATATTTGAGACATTCAATCGACGCTCAGAGATGCAAAATGATTTTTATGGAGTCGTGGCCTTAAAGTTGCTTTCATTAAGCATTTCATTAAGCATTTAAGCTTTCATTAAGCATTTCATTGTAGCTTCCTTTTTATAACAATTTTTACGACAGTGTTTCGCTCTTCTTTTTCAGTGTTTTTTTTTTCGCTACTTTTTTACTATTTTCGCTTATTTTGTTAACATTTTAAAACCCAACAATGATGTGTATCGGGTGGTATCGGAGTATCGATTTTAGTGAATGTGGTATCAATTATAGTATGTATCGAGTAAGTTGTATCGATTATAATGTGTATCGAATAAGTAATATCGATTAGAGTGCGTATCGAAGATGTATATCACCACTGTTACGCCTAAACGTCGTATCTGACATTTTGACACTTTTGAAGTAATTCTCAAAGACCAAACAGCTAAGCTGTTCTCCAAGGGAGAATCAGCGGGAGATCAGGAGCATTGAAGTATGATCGATCATGAACTATCCTGCTGATCCTCCCTTTGAGAAGAGCTTAGCAAACGTTTTTGGGCAATTATTTCAGAAGTGTGGTAAATGCGACCTTTTAGTCTAAAAACGAAGATATCGTGTATCGAGACATGTACGATCAATAGCTTGTCACCAAGAAATAATTATCTATTTCTAGGTTAAAGCGCAAAAACTAAATCTGAGTTGTTTTTTTGCAAACAGAATTTATAAGTTGTAAAGTTTTATCCTCCTTTCCTCTATCGATATAGGAGTAGGACATTTCTCTTATGTACAATCAAAAACAGGTCACTAAGAAGCAAATAAGAAGAAGTAGCCATTGCCGTCTCCAGGATTTTTTCTGGGGGGGATTTTTGGGAGGGGTTTGAAAAAAATATAAAAATACTTCAAAATTTTGTTTATGTGCATTTTTGCTACATTTTTACAAGTCAGACGATTTTTGGAGTGTTGGGGGGTGGATTCAACCCTCTAACCTGGTCTGCGATCAAAAACTGGTCACTAACTTGTAATCAATTTTTACGCAAAATAAATTGTTTTTTTTTAGATAAAAAGAAAATTTAGCAACAGCAATTACGCTTTTAAGATTAAATTTGATTTAAATGTTAGTGGACTTAAGCATACCACTACTGGTAAGTATTACGTTACAGAATAAAGACTTTCCTGTTGTATGAACTAAGACTAATACCCTAATAAAAATAGTTTTGCAGTGAAAATGCTAGTTTCTTATTTCTTAGAAATGTTAAAATGTAAGCATTGGACTGTCATAAAGTAAATACAACTGGGAAATAATACCATATATTTGTCTCGCTAAAATGTTTCTTTGGGGCAGGGTTTTCCCATCTCTTAGGTTCTTTACTTATCTGTTATTCTTTTGTTTTTTAACTTGGTTAAAGTGGAAAAAGGAAAGATGTTGATTTTTATTGTAGAAAGGATTCATAAGTTTCAATATTTATTTAATCTTTTTAATTCAGCCAAATGATTTCATGCACTTACGAAATGGGGGGGGGGGAGTGAATTCTTCAAGTCTTTCCCAAAATCTTGAGTCATCTACAATGGTCCTTAAAATAAAAGCTGAGGCTGTAGCAAAACACAGATCGGAAAAACAAAAAAAATGGAAAAAATGAAAGATTTTGATTTTTATCGTAGAAAGGATTCATAAGTTTCAACATTTATATAATCTTGTTAATTTAGCCAAATGATTTCATGCACTTAGAAAATGGGAGGGGGGATTCTTCAAGCTCGCCCCAAAATCTTGAGTCATCTACAGTTTCTCCTGTTTCTTCTATAATTTGCCTCTTTTCGAATTGTTCGTTTTTATTTTTTTCCTCTCTACCTCCGAAATAAGCTGATGCATACGTGCTGGGATTGGTTCCAATTCCTCACACGTGAGAAATTCTTGCATTTTTAACAGATATTGGATTGACCCACTAAAGGCATTGTCAGGGCCAAATGCCGGAGTGGACCCACAAAACCTGATTAAAACGCAGGCCTCAAAGGGCCAGTGCCTCCAACTTCCACATTGTCGTAAGATGTAAATATAAAATGGGTATGAATGTACAATGGGGTGTAAATGCGTATTTTACACTACGTTCTAATTTAAACCATACATACACACCCTATATGCAATTTAGGATGTAAATGGACAATGGGTTTTAAATACGTATTTGTCCACCACGTTCCAATTTAAACCACACATACACATCCTATATGCAATTTAAGGTGTAAATACACAATGACTACGTGATATTTGCGTACCCACTTTTCAAATTCAGAATTTGATTTTTGTTGTCAGTGTTTATTGTGCCCTTTTTTTCTTTCTTTTTTTTTTGAATATTTATCCGTGTTTATTGTAAGTAGAATAAACAGTGAAGACGAAAATTAGAGTAAATATAGTCAAATACAAGAGCAAATGTTTTATTTATTTATCAATATTTTATTCGTATTTTATTTATTTATTTGTAGTAATTGTTATATTTATCCAATTAAGGAATATTTATTCAAGATAAATATAAAAACGAAGTAAAAATATAAAATTAAAAATGGACACAATAGAAAGAAGTATATCTTCTCGGGAGGGTGTAAAGAAGGAGGCTTTGTATAAATTGGGATGGAGGAGGAGCTTGCGTAGTTGTGCTGGCATCAGGTGGTTCTGTGCTTCAATGAGTTGTTAGCAGTAGTAGCAGCAATAAAATTAATAATAAACATTAATAAAATGACCCTTTTCAGATTATTTTGTAGGTAGATAAAGCTTTTGAGGAATTGTTTACATTCATAAACAGAAATCTATCAATAAACCTTGTTCATGGGATCTTGGTAAATTCGTCAAAAAGTCAAAACATATGATGTGTTACAGTGTGAATCGCAAAATTTTTAGGAGGTGGTTGAGTTCCTTCCCTCCCCCCCAGTATTTTTTTTTATAGTAAATCGATGGAATAAGTTTATCATTCTTTCTTGGGCCTTCAATCCTCAGTTTTCCACTCGATTACATTTTTGTATGTTGGATCATTATCTGTTCCTATCTGTCTTTCTTTTTCTTTGATTTCTTCTGTCATGTCTCTCTATTATTTTTTTTACAATTTTACTCCAATAAATCTAATCTTTCTAGCTCTTCCCGGACATTATAAATGCAATTTTGTTCTCTCTTTCTCTCTGTCTTGCTCTTCATTTATCAAATTGGGGTCCATATGCTCTATTATTTAATTGTAGTCTTTCTTTTTTTGCAAAATGAAAGGGTACGTCCCTTTAAGTTAAACTTTTTTGTCTTGGTTTCAATTTTTCAGAACTTTCACGTTTTTCAAAAATTACCTGTCGTCCGTCAAGTTCGAAAGTTCTTGGTACAATTGGATATTTGTCGGTAAAATACAATTTTTTTTCATGCATTTGAGTTTTACTTGTTCCTTTCTGAGCAACACTCTGGATTTGAAAAAAAGCTAATATAACTGGAAAATAATACCATATATTGTCCAGCAAAACTATTGTTTTAAAACAGGGTTTTCGATTTGTTATGTTCTTTAGGTATATATATTTTTTTTCTTTCTCTCTCTCTCTTTAGGTCAAAGTTCAAAAATTAGAAATGTCTGGCTTTTAATTGTAATGTATACGGGATATTTAAGTTCCAATATGATACTTTAGCCAAATGCCCTCATGTACTTACGAGGGGGGAGGGGGGTCTTCAAGTCTGTAACTAGATTTGTCGTATTTTTAATTTTTATAGGTGTTTATCCTTACGGAATATCCGTGACAATGAGGAAAAGGACGGTGCTTTTCGCGGGATGTGTCTAATGATCAGTGTTAATCCGGCTGGTATTATTCAAGACTTCATCTTCTTCTGCGATGCAGTGGCTTCTTGGTCCAACCCAAAACAGGATTTGAAGGAAATGTTTCAAAAGGTATATCTATTATAACTTTTTTCTCCTCGATCGTAACATGTTTCAGTCATGAATTTTTAGGTCAACAATTAATTGATGACCTAAATGTTTACATATTCATTTATTTATTTCTTATTCATGTATTTTTCTTAGATTTATCACATTCATTTTATTTTATTCTAGCTTTTTTATTCTTTACTCTAGCTTTTTTACTCTTTCCCTCTTTAATTATCTACTTTATTCTATTAACTTAATTATAATTTCTGAATTCTTTACTCTTTTTTATTTTTAACTCTAGCTTCTAGCTTATTTGCTTTTCTATTCTTTATTCATTTATTTTGTTTTATATATGCCAGTCTAAAATTACTATATTTGACGCATATGTTTTATTCTAGCTTCTTTACTCTCTACTCAACTTCCTTTATTTCAGCCATACTTTAGTTACTTTTCTTTACTCTTCGATTCTTCATCCATTTATTTCATACTAAAATTAGTTTTTTTTATGTATTTATGTTATTCTAGCTTCTTTACTCTTCACTCAACTTCTGTTTACTCCAGTTTTGCTCTAGCTACTTTTCTTTACTCTTCGATTCTTTATCCATTTATTTTATTCTAAAATTCATTTGTCTTATTCTAGTTTCCTTATTCTTTTTTATTCATTTATTGTATTCTAGCTTGTTCATTCTTAAATCGAGCCTCTAGCTCCTTTACTCTTCTATTCTGTATCCATTTATTTTATTCTATTTATTACATTTTAAAATTCATATTTATATTTTTTATAGCTTTTTTGCTTTAGTAGCTAGAATAAAGCCACTATTTTTTACTCTTCTTTCTTCTTTGTTCAAGTCTTCTTTACTCTTCCATTTTTTGTCTATTCCTTTGTTCTATTTATTTTATTCTAGCTTCTGTAATCTTTACTCTAGCTTCTTTGTCCTTATATTTCTTTATTCAGTTATTTTGTTCTATTTATGTCGTTCTAAAGTTAATACATTTTACGCATTTATGTTATTCTAACTTTTTTACTCTTTACTCTAACTTTCCTTTACTCTGACTTTCCTTTGGTTACTTTTCTTTGTTCTTCGACTCTTTATCCATTTATTTTATTCTATTTATTTCATTCAAAAATTAGTTTGTTTTATGTATTCATGTTATTCTAGTCTCTTTACTCTTCACTCAACTTTTCTTTACTCTTCCATTTTTCGTTTATTTACTTTGTTCTATTTATTTTAATCTAACTTCTGTGTTCTTTAGTTTCTTTGTCCCTATAGTTCGTTATTTATTTATTTTATTATATAAATACCTTCTAGCTCCTTTACTCATCGATTCTTTATCCAATTATTTTATTCTATTTATTGTAAAATTCATTTATTTTATTCTAGCTTCTTTATTCTTTACTCTTAATTTTTTATTCTAACTTCCTTATTCTTTACTCTAGCTTCTCTGCTCTTATATTTTATTATTCGTTTATACTGTTCTATTTTTTCTATTCGAAAATTCATTTATTTTGTTACTACCAGCGAAACCTGTCGGAAAAGGATGAAAAAAAAAATTGTAGTGTGTGCTCTTTTGTGAGAATCTTTATCCACTTATTTTATTCTGTTTATTCTAAAAGTCATTTATTTTATTCTAGCTTCTTTATTCTTTACTCTTAATTTTTTATTCTAACTTCCTTATTCTTTACTATGGCTTCTCTGCTCTTATATTTCATTATTCGTTTATACTGTTCTATTTTTTCTATTCGAAAATTCATTTATTTTGTTACTACCAGCGAAACCTGTCGGAAAAAGATAAAAAAAAAATTGTAGTGTGTGCTCTTTTGTGAGAATCTTTATCCAATTATTTTATTCTATTTATTCTAAAAGTCATTTATTTTATTCCAGCTTCTTTATCTCTACTTTAATTTTTTATTCTAACTTCCTTATTCTTACTCTAGCTTCTCTACTCTTATATTTCTTATATTTCTTACACTGTTCTATGTTTTGTTTATTCTAAAATTCATTTTATGTTGTTACTACCAGCGAAACCTGTCGGAAAAGACAGGAAAAATAATTGTAGTGTGTGCTTTTTTGTGAAAATCTTTATCCAATTTTTTTATTCTATTTATTCTAAAACTCATTTATTTTATTCTATCTTCTTTGTTCTTTGCTCTTAATTTAGTATTCGAACTTCCTTATTCTTTACTCTAGCTTCTCTGCTCTTATATTTCTTATACTGTTCTATTTTTTTATTCTAAAATTCATTTATTTTGTTACTACCAGCGAAAATTGTCGGAAAAATGTAGTGTGTGCTCTTTTGTGAGAATTGGAGAAAATTGTCGCCCTTCCCCCGACACGCAATTTGAAGTTCTGAAAAATTTGAAGAGGGAATTTTACCTGAGATTAATCCAATAGACATTCTTGCCTCTGGAAAAATCAATTTAGTCACCAATTCTTTGCTTACAAAAACAAATTCGAACTTACAGATTCATTGTTGGTACATGGCAGACTATTAAATATAAGAGAGTATAGATAGATAGATTTATTCACACGAAAGCCCAATGGGGCCATGATGACATACACAAAACAAGCGAAAAAGTAAAGCAATAAGACATAGACTGAAAAGACACTAAAACTAATTATTTAAGAAATGTCATCACGATACCCTATACCTACCCGGGCGACTATGCCAACTTTCTATATAATTTATACTTAAGTAAAATCTACTTCTCAAAATTTCCAAAATTCAATCTCTCCCCCCGACCTCCCTACCAAATATTTCCAAGCGCCACTCCCTCAACTCCCTACAATTCCCTAAAAAATGATGCAAAGAATCATCCATCTTTCCACACATAGGGCAACTGTAGGGATCATCCCTCAATCTATTTCTCCCTAAATGTTTCCTATGTTCTCCAAGAGGCATAGAATTTCCCTTTAGATACATTACCCATTTCAAATCTTCTGGAGCCAATCCAATTTTTAGGTAAATTTCTTCGCCCCAGAAGCTATAATTATATAGCTTCATTATTATATTGAATTCAAGAGGGTATTTAGCTTCATTATTATATTATATACAAGAGAGTACATAGATTCACTATTATATTAAATACAAGAGAGTATATATTTTCATTATTATAGTACATACAAGAAAGTATATAGCTTCATTATTATAGTAAACACAAGAAAGTGTACAGCTTCTCTATTCTAAGGTATTTTACGAGATTTGATTAGAATCTCGTATCAGAATATACCTTGACAGTGTCTATTAAACGTCTTGTACCTTAGCGGTTTTTATATGCGGCTCCAACGGTGTCAATTAAGTTAAAAAGAAAAGCTGTCCACAAAGTAAATCAACCGTTTTCCTAGCATAACAGTTGGCTTTATTGCTGTTGAAAAAAAGCTGAACTTTATTTAACTTTTTTAAGCAAGTCCGTAAAGTTCAGCCAATAGCAGAAGATTTATGGAAAACTTCAAATGAAGCCTACATAAATAGGTGTCTACATATATAATAGTGTATACTTGTTTAAATATTTTGCTTGTTAATAGGATAAAGGTCACACAAAAAAAAAATTCATTTATCACTAAAAAGAAAATTGCTGTAAAGTTAAAAAGGTAAAATCCTTGTATGAGAGGGACAAACTTTGTGGTTTGGACTTTAATGAAAAACTTTATTGACGCCGTGGGAGCCCTCCCCCCCCATTAAACGTCTTAGTACCAAGAAATGCATTATATAATTGAACAATCTGCTGTCACTTATCTGCCGAATATTATATTATATATATATCTTATTATATATATATTATTATTATTTATTATTATATATTATTATTATATATTATATTATATATATATATATATATATTATTATATATACATCTTATTATATGTTTATAATATTTGTTATTATTAAGACAGTATCGTGATCTTTCCTAGATGATTTTTTTCTGGTGTTTTGACTAATCTACCCCAACCCCATTTTTTTTAAAGTTTGTTGAAAGTTTCTCTTTGCTAATAGTTTTTTGTTTTGTTTTTGTTTTCTTGCTAAAAATTTCTTTTTCAGCTTTTTTTTCTAAGACTAGTTAAATTATTACAACTTTTCTAAATTAGCTTAGATTTTCTAATGAGGACTATGGTTAACTTTGCTAAAAGTTTTGTATGCTAATAATTGAACCTTTCCAACATTTCTAATATACTTAACGATAAGTACTAAAGTCTATTGATAAACAGGACTAAGAATTATTGACACCTTTAAAATATATTGGTTTTAAAACTTTGGTTGACGCTTAGATCCTCAGTAAAGACTTGATTCTCCGAGTTTATATATATATATATATATATATATATATATATATATATATATATATATATATATATATATATATATATATATATATATATATATATATATATATATATATATCTTAGTATTTCAAACCTTTTCTAAATGAAAAGTCTTTAAAAAAAGTCAAAAAAAAGAAATTGACTTTCCCGTAATAAAGGGTGTCCTCCTTTGACAGGAAGGCCTTCTAACGGTGACCTTTCTTAGTATTTCAAACCTTTTCTGAATGGTGGCCCGTCATGTCCCCGCACTGAAAAAGAAAAATCCCTTCATTCTCAAAAAGGAGAATGATGAAAAATAATAATCATTTAAGAAAAAAATAATCATCATTATTTAATAAAATTAACGGAAATAAACTTCCCTTGTTTATGGACAAACATTCCTTTATGTTATTAAGATAAGTAATTGAGTTGGTGTAAATGAATCTTTCAGGCATTTTGAAGATCCAATATTTGAGCTAATTCACTGGTATATAACTGGTATATAATTTTTACAAATTTTATTTTATTTGTAAGCATTTATAGTTACATTATACTTATTTGTTTTTATAAATTTATAAAAACATTTCATTTAGTTTGCTTTCAAAAAAGATAAGATAAGCAGAAAAGATAAGTAGTTGAGTTGTTGTAAATGAATCTTTCAGACATTTTGAAGATCCTATATTTGAGCTTATTCACTGGTTTAAAACGTTTAATTTGCACAAATTTTATTTTATTTATAAACACTTATGGTTATATTATACTTATTTTTATATTTGTTTGTATTTTTTTTATATTTATAAATACATTTCATTTAGTTTGCTTAATTTTTGTATAGATATTGACTGGCTTTAAAACTCAAGTTGGTACTGAAAGTTGGACTCGCTTTTCTGATCAATTTCCTGCAGCTCTTAAGGAGCGTATCACCCAGATTTATGGCGTTTGATTCAAAATAAAATTAGGATAAGTTAGGTGAGTTGTTGTTTTTGTTTGTTTATTTTGTTTAACTTATTTTTGAAAATAAGGGCCTACCATCTCATTCAAGGTGAGTCCGTTGATTTTTGAATTAAAATGGACTAATTGTGGGGCATCAAGTCATGGCTAATTGTAGAAAAAGCCAAGACAGATAGTCCAATTGAGTGAGAAGAAAAACCTGGCATTAATTTTCCCCCCATTCATTGCCAACGTTACCATCTCCCACTTATGCTACCACCTCTCATGTCACTCCACAATGCCGAACTAGAGTCAATCTGTTGGAGGGTCTCCCCGGGGAGAATACACGCTGGGTTCTTCCATTATAATTGAAAATTTCAATTATAATGGAAAATTTTCCATATATGAACTAGTCAATCTAAACTAAACTTCAATAAATCAAGTATTTTATAAAGATCTCTAATTTGCAATTGTAAATAGGAAAAAGGGAACAGTTAAAGCTTTTCTCGATGCTAGAAGCGGAATAGTATAAATAATGACAAAGCTATAATTAACAAATAAAACTTAGCAAAACCAGAATGATATATCAAATTTCAATTATAAATATGTTTTAATTAAATGAATAATGCACAAGCTGTCCTCATTAACCGGAGAAAATATACCCCATCGTTTTGCAGCATTAAATTAAATACAACTAAATGATGATGATACTGTCAATTTTAAGATCGTGGGAGATTATTAGCTATAACCAGTATGGCACCTTGAAGGGGTCCTTGCGAATTCACTACCCCCCCCTCCCGGTAGTGTAAAGTAAATAAAAAAGTGTTATATAAATACTAGAGTAAGACTTTGTATTTCATTTAGATTATCAGAATTCCATTTTATTTTTTTTTGCTAAATTAGGCTAAAAATTCTAAATTGGCTGCTTTAAAAATGTATGTTTGTACAATTTGTTCAAATTTTACTACTTTTTTATATTTTTTTTTTTTTTTTTTTTTTTTTTTTTTTTTTTTTTTTTTTTTTTTTTTTTTTTTTTTTTTTTTTTTTTTTTTTTTTTTTTTTTTTTTAATACTAAATTTCGCCCTCTAAAAGAATGCATAAAAAATAACACTAAATTAGAAAGAGGGCCAGGGAAGGGACATTGGTTTGACAAACTCGTAATACCATAATACACAAAAAAACTAATTCACCCATGGTGGTACTCAGCTAAAACATAGTATCGGCATTTTCCGAGTTTTCGAGAAAATTGCAGAAGAACTACTTTTTTATACTTAGATTTTGAAATATAATGAATTTATTATTCTGTTGTATGGAGTGCTGTATTAATGTTTAAGATGTTTTACTTATTAGCCACAACCCATAGCTTGGCTGCCCTCAGCCAAAAACCTAGTATGTACATTTTCCGAGTTTCCTAAAGATTGCAGAATAAATATTTTGGTACTTGTATGATATACTCCCTACCTAATGTTTGATATGTTTCTCTGACACTCGATCCTAATGAAATTCACCAAAGTAAGATAAAAATATAATACCTTAGAAACAAAATTTGAGCTAAATATTTGCTCATTAGGGGGGAGGGAGTGCTAGAGTACAGCAGGTCTGGCTGCCTAATGTGTTAGGTATAATTATTCTGCATATTATGTAGTAAGAATTATTTTATAACTTCATCCCCCCCCCTTAATGTGCAAATATATAGCCCAAGAGAGGTTAGGCGTTTATCATACAAGCACTAATATTTCTTATATCTGAAGTTCCTGAAAATGTAATGAAGTTCCTAAAAATGTGTTTTTGTTATTTGAAGTTTCTAAAAATCTATTGAATTTGTTATTTTATTGTATGGAGTCTTGTGTTGCTGTTTAAGACGTTTTTAATTATTAGTCATAACCCAAAGCTTGGCTATTCTCTTCCAAAAAAACGTAGTATCTACATTTTTCGAGTTTTCGAGAAAATTGCAAAAAAGTAATTTTTGAATTTTTAGAACAGGAGAAACAGGTGAAAATACAGATGTTTTGTCTTCATGTTTCTGAAGTCTAACAGTACAGTTTGAACATAAATACTTTCCATTTTGTAACACTTTAAAATCCAATTGCCTCTAAGAGTATGAAGATTAACCGCAAATGTATTCCCAGCCACTCAGGTGTAATGAGCAACCATCATGGCAAGGATTCTGCTCAAAAGAAATTGAGTATCTGTTCTCCAAGTGAGGGACCCATCGTCCTGACAAGTGTTTCTTGATGTCGAGTATCAGAGGCCCATGTAACGAATAATTGACAAAATTGTGTGTTTTTTTTCTCTGAATTATTGCAAGTGACTTCTATGTCTCCCTCCTTGTCTATAGGCCAAAGAGCCTTTGAATGGATTGGTATAGCCTAAAGGGGTGGTTTTTTTTTTGGGGAGGGGGATGACACTTGCCCCGGGTGCAGAAATTTCAGTGGCACAAAATTTCAATTAACTAATCTAACGGTTATAGTCATTTTGTAATTTTTGAATTTCTATTTTTATTTAAATAAAATAGAAGGTGCAGTTAATAGATGAAAATAACTAAACTTATTGATTAATTAATAAAATAATAATAAATTCAAAAAATAGAAATGATCAAATAATGATAACGAAATACCAATAATTAAATGAAAGTACTTAGATAATTTAAATAATTAGTGAAAAATAATCAAAAAATATTAATTAGTTAAAGAATTGAAAATAATTTTTATTAATAAATGAAAGTTTTTTTTAAAAATTGGCCCGAAAATTTTGTGGAAGACGGTGGGGGGGGGGTCTAATCAAGGTTTTTCCCAAGGAGCAAGAGGTGCCGGAGCTTGGGAGGGGTGGCCAGGCAAACGTCATCTCATTGCATGTGGAGGCTTGTTTGCTCAGCCTTGGTAATTTTTTCCGATAGGATTGTGAGCTGGAATATTTTGAGGAAGGAGTCTTGTGGGGGAGCTAGTTGCTTTGAGAGGGTTGGGACTGGGTGTTCTGTGAGTGAAGGTATTGGGTGGTTTCATAAAGGGTTTAGTTTTGTGTGATTGCGCTGCGTTTGCTTCCTGAGTGACAAATGGATATGATATAGCTTTCTCTATTGCTATTTGGAGTGTTTACACTCGTTTTTTATGTGCAGGGCATAACGTTTTATTGAAAGAATCATGGATGCCTTTGCAGTTTTTCCATGTAGGCTGATCATTTTTACTAATTGCGATAGGAACTCTTACATTTACTGCCTTTCCTCATTTACTGCCTTTCCTCATTGTGTGTCCTAGACACCTTTGACACTGGATTGGTTTTGGCTTGCAGGGCTTGTGAGGTTGATTTGTCCAAAGAGGTTTTAGGTGTCTTGGGATATTGTTTTTTTCTCCAAGTGTGAAAAAGGAAGACTTGCTTGACCTTTGGCCATCAGCATCTGGTTTGCACAGTTGGGTGACATCTGGAACTGGGATTGGGTTACCATTTCTGTCATAGAGCATTTTCTTTAGCTCCTGAATAGGTATCTCTGGAGGGAAATTGTACACAACTAGTTTTGTTGGGTAGGCGTATGGGGTCCAAAGAGCAGACTTTATTGGGATGTTAAGAAGGGTTTTTAAGTAAAGAAGTATCTCAGTTAATTTAGAATCTTGGAGAGCTATTAGCAGTCACGGTTAATGTTTTAAGAAAACATTGATTTTAGAAATTTGAAAATTGCAGCCCTTATTCTCTATAATCTTAATCGACAATTTGAAAATTGTAAATCTTTATATCAAATGGGGTATCAGAATTTTTTTTCAAGTATATTCCAAGGTTTTTTGAAGGAGGAGTTGGAGCAAGGAGAGGGTAATTATTTTCGATTGGAGTTTTTTTCCTTTTTTGGAGCTCCTAGAAGGGACCTCTTGAAAGTCATTTTCATTTCCATCACGGATAGTGACAAAAGCCCCATCTCATCCATTGTGTTATGTTTTGAATTTGACCCATCATGTGAGCTTTGGGATAGTGGATTCGGAAGCATTTGGGGTAGGGTGTGGGGGACTTTTTGGGGGTGTTCTATGTATTGCCTATTGAAATAAGCTTTAATAATAACAAAAGGAAATTATAATACCAGACCATCTGCACTCTTGTGAAGGAAGGACTTCACCATCCGCAAAAAACCACCACAGTGTGGTCCAAAAGAAGGTTTGGTGCACGATTGGCTGGGTTGACTGCTGATAAACCAAGATAAATATTCACAAGAATTAATTTCTTAAGTTTTAATTTCTAATTGTCTTGATGTTGTTGACCAACAAAACTACTATGCCGTCTGGCCTCATGTTCTAAATCTTCAGCAATTTTATCCATGACCATCTATTTCTTACCTCGGTTCGTGTTTTAGCAATATTTCTACTTTCCTTGTATGCCTCTTATTTTCATATTTCTACTGTCCTTGTGTGCCTCTTATATTCATATTTCTACTTTCCTTGTATGCCTCTTATTTTCATATTTCTACTTTCCTTGTATGCCTCTTATTTTCATATTTCTACTTTCCTTGTATGTCTCTTATTTTCATTTCATCTGTCACTAAAATTCTTCTTATACAGGGCCCTTCTCTTCTCTACTAAACTTTAAGCATTTTCTCTAATATTCCTAGCTATGTTTCTAACTTTCCTTACTTCAAAAACTATTTTCATAAAAGTATTCTATCCTCCTTCTATTTGGTCTCATTTTAAACTCTAGTTAAATGCTCAACTGTTACTGGGAATCTTTCCTCAAATTCTCATCCTGGAGTCCAACAATGCCATAGCTTCCCGGAAGGTAGTTACCTTTACTAAATCTCACCCTGAAATTAACCCTAGACATTACTAGATGGTGATCTTTGTTTTAAGATCAATAACAGCACTCCTATATCCTAGTATCTTGTATCGATCCTACCTGTCTTCTTTCTACAATAACATAATAGCCCACCAAAACAAACAAAACCCACAAGAATTATAAATCAACTAGAATTCAAGGCAAATGCTGTGTCATTTACTTGGCTATAAATTTATAATGTAGCACAACATCTCAACGTCACTGCGGCGTCATTTGCAGTCATGGTTCTGATTTAATAAACTCGTGAAAGGACCACCGTGACGCCACTATGTGACCCCTGAGCAGGATTCCCCTTTCGGGGATATGAAGAGAGGAAGCAACTTGTGATGGAACAGAAAAATCAAACCATCTCACAATAACTCCAACCTTTTATACCCAGCCTCTTCTCGTCAGGGTACTTGTAAAGGAAAACTAGGGAACTTGGATTGTCTTTCTAGAATTTCCGGGAAATGTGGCTTTTAGTCTTATGTCGTTTAATTGGATCTCTGGTCCAAGCTGTGACAAAATCGCCCAGTCAGTTTTAATAGTTGCCCATACAAACTAAAAAAAATTTATCGTGGGTGAAATCTTCTAAGGTATCGCACCGCCTTGAAGAATTAGGGAAAGTAGTCGAGTTTCAGATGTTTTCACCTCTTCTCGCAGTCATTATACTCAAAAACAAGAATTAGAAGTATAAAAAAAAATCAAATTCCTTAAATTAGTAAGCTATCTTAGAATAGCAAGTTTACGCTGAGGCATTAAGACCAAGGCTAGAAAAAAACTAAAATGCCAGAAGTCATTTAGATTAACGTTTTTCTGGTCCCAGTATAATAAATTTGAAAAATTGAAAAGAATAATTGTAAATTTTAATATCGCTATGGAAAAAGATATTTTACCGTTGATGATATTGTCAGTTACAAAAACTGATATTTTAGGGATGTCGTAAAACATGAATCAAAACTAAAAAAAAAAAAAAAAAAAAAAAAAAAAAAAAAAAAAAAAAAAAAAAAAAAAAAAAAAAAAAAAAAAAAACATCTTATAACTCGCATCAAAAAAATTTTGCGCAACAAAACTGCGTTAGTTTTAGTTCTTCGTTAGTAGTTCTTTTTTTGCTCAAAGAGATCTTCTAAGTTTAATGTTTCTTTAAAATGTAAATGCATAAGTTCTTTGTGTCCTGTCTTTGTTTTGTTTTGTTTTGTTTGTATAAAAAAATTTTATTTGAGGTTTTAAAAAGTTTGCCAATTTTTTGCAAATAACCAAATATTAGCTGTTTTTTTCCTCATGTTTTTTTTTAAAGTTTGTCTTTTTGTTGTTTTTTTTTTTGGAGACGGTTTATTAAGTTTTAAAAAAGTTCTCTGAAAGCTTTTTTTTGCAAATAATTAAATTTCTAGGGATTTATTTTTTCGCTTTTTTGCTGAAATCTTGGGTTCCGGAGACATCTTTTTTTTTTTGCTTATGATGATTTTATACAATACGGTTTGTGTATTACTAATGTATATTATATATGTATATATTATATTATATTTATCATATTCTTTTGTTATATTGTTATATTTACCTTATTCTTTTTCAGGCTAATCTTGTTGGTCAATTAGGCTCTAGGACATCCAATTTAAGCTAGGCGCATGGCAGCCAATAGGGATTGTGCTTTTCGACGTTTGTATTTTTCTCCTACTTCACCATCTGTTGGGTTTTCGAATGACAACTTGTGACAGTATCACTCTGCCACTGCGAAGCTTATTTTGGCTGCGTTCCTGACTTAACCCTGTGTGACTCCGAGTAACTCTTAAATGTTCTAATACGCCTAAAATTAACTCAATATTTTAGAGTTAGAAGCCCTTGGGATGCTGAAAGTTACGGGAATAATCTAATAATTAATCTAATTATCAACTTAGAGTGTTGTACGGCGTATTTAATGACAGCAAAGAGGATAAAAAACTAAGCACTTAAATTGGGTTCTAAGAAGGAATTTAGATACACAAATAATGAGTTTAATATAATTAAATAGTGTATATGGTTTAAAATATGTATATATGCATTATATATAATATATACAACATCGTAAAAAAAAATATACTTTAAGCAATGAATGTATATTTTTGTATTTTTAATCTCTTGTGTTCTTTATCCTTGATTTCCCCCCCCCCATAGATTTTGAAAAACATATTTTGTCACCTCCCTACATTTTTGGTGAATTGATGCTTCTGTATGAGAGTTGGACTAAATGACTCGGTAATTAACTATACTCGGTAATTAACTATACTCGGTAATTAACCTGACAATTAAGTCGGGAACGCAGCCTATTATTTTACAAGTGCAAATAGTGCTTAGGCTATTTTTTTTTAGGATTTTTACAATTAGGGGGAGGGTTATCCATAAACTCCCGCCGGTACATTTTTTATTATTTATTATGATTCTCTTCGTTTTATGTAAGTGGTTAATTTATGAGTTTTTTTAATTCCATTTTTTTAAACTCTGGGTGTTATTGCCAAACTTTTACCGATATTTTTTTGAAGATATATTAGATTACCGGTTGGTAAATTGTGATTGACTTAACTGTGATAGCTTAAAATGAATATTTGCATAGAACTCCTCACTATGTCAGTAAAATTACATTGTCCTCAATTAAGGGGTGTTCTCTTTAGTACAAAAATATATTACTTAAATTAAAAGAGGGTTTTTAAATGCAATTTGATAGGTGTCTACATGGTGACTTTAAAATATAATTGTAGTTAATAGGGGACCATTTATTTATTGACTTCCAACCATGTCACTTTTTTAGTTTTTTAATAATACAGTTTTAATATTTTTTCCGGCTTCTTTCTCCTATATGGGTGTGTGGGAGGTAGTTTAAAGCTGCCATTTAGGACTATTTTAGGCTAAGTTTTTGGCTAGATTTTTATTGGTGTAAAAAAAAAACCTTCAACTTTTTAGGAAAATTGAACTTGAATTGTTGGCATTATATTTGAATATTCAAATTTGAATATTTGTAAATATTTAACGTTAACAGTCAAGTTTCAAATCTTCGGTCTCTTTTTTCTCTTTTTCCTTTTTTTTATGTTCCTGACTTTACATTCTGTTGTGGTTTGATAAAGAAAGCAGTAAAGAGTATTAAAAAGGGTCCAATTTATTGTATTAACTATATAAAAGTTATTTCAAAAAAGGGCTTTTGATTTGTTGGGAAGGAATAATGGAAACTTGAAACTTTAGAAAACGCATCAAAATTTGTTTATATGAATTTTTTTTTTAAGTAAAAAAAAAAACAATTTCTTGTAGAGGGATCGAACCCTATACCCAATAAATATGGCGTTGAATAGAAAAGAAATAATTGACTTGGGCTATTTATTTTATACTGATATCGCGAATGAAATTTAGAAATTGACACATGATGTAGGTCCCTTTCCTTTCGTTTTTTGTTTTTCATTTTGTTTTTTCTGTCATTTCATTTTTCATTTTTCCTATCGTTTTTTTTATATTTTTTTTTTCAATCTGTTTGGGGAAGGAGTATTTGGAAATAAATACTTATAAGTGTTTTGTTGTTGTTGTTGTTTTTTTACGAATTTTTGTGAAAGAAGTTTAAACGTTGATATTTAAAATGTAGGCTCTCCTATTTTTATCTTTTTTGGTTTTTGATTTGTCAGGGTAGGCTGTTTTTGTTCTGTATGTTTTTTGTTTGTTTTCGCTAAAATGTACTTGAGAGAAATATGGCAAGACATATAGGATCTTTTTTCGATTTGTTGGGGGAGAAGGATTAGGAGTGGTGTCTTTCGAGTTTTTTTTTTCTCATGAAAGAAGTTTATGTTTGATAGAGGCCGGTAGAACCTTTTTTTTCATAGAAGGATGATAAAAAAGAACATCTTGTTTACTTAATTCTGGGCCAAATGAGTTATTAATTGACACAGTCTGTAGATCCACCTTTTTTCGTTTTAGTTAGACTTTTCTTTTAAAAAATATTGCTTATTTTTCGCAGTTTCTTTGGATTGTTTAGAAATTGATACTGGATGCAGGTCTTCATTTTCTGTTATTCCTTCTTTTTCTTATTTTTTCTTCCTTTTTTCGTCCTCTTTTTTCTTCCTTCTTATTTTCCCCTTCTTTTTTCTTATTTTTTCGTGTTTCGGGGCCTAATTATAGAAAAGTAAGAGCTACAAGTGAATCAATGGAAATCGTTAGTTGTCAATAAGTATCTTTAAATAAAATATCTTAAGATTCAAATCGGTTGGTTGTCATTGCTTCACTTTTAGAAGAAAAAGCAAATTTTATTTGAAAGTATATATTTAATGCAAGTGTCTTTATTTGGCAAGCTCAAAATTCTGTAATTCCATTATTTCCTACAATTCCACATAGTTCGGTGTGCTCAAAATATTCCAAAAGAAAAACGAAAATTTGCCTTGGATATTGCTTACAAATGTTTGAAAAGATTTAAAATTCTCCTCCACCAATTAATAATTCGTTTATTAATATATTTTTAAATACCTAATAATTTTTATTTATCCCAAACTGGGATAATAAAATTATTAGTATAATAATTATACTATAATTAATATTGTACATTTTTTGAAATATAATAATCGCTAATATTGCCATTGTTTTGCAGTCCCCACTAGCCCTGCCCCTTCCCTAATGTTTCCAAATGTAGCAATCGCTAATTTTGCCAGTACTTCCCAGCCCAATACGTTTTCAAAATGTATCATCTCAACTTGCTAAATTTTTCTAATTAAGATGAATTTGAATCATATTTTTTAAAAAGTAATATTTGATAAAATAAAATGCAAAGAATTTTATAATTTAGTAATTTTTTACAATACTATAATAGCTCTGTATACTGAAAATTTTTCAAAAAGAAATTGCCTTGGGTATTATTTACAATTTTTTGAGAAGATTTAAAAATTTACCTTGGCCAATTAATAATTCATTTATTTGATATATTTTTAAACAATCAATAATTTGTATTTATCCAATTTTAAATACTGGTTCTTTTTATATCCCTCTATCTCTTAATCTCTCGGAGTATAATAATGGTTAATTTTCCCAGTGCCTTGCAGCCCAATACATTGCAGCCCGAAATGTATTATCTCAACATGCTAATTTTTTTAGATTAAAATGATTTTGGATCATTATCATTTAATATTTTTGTACTTTTTTATAGTATTTTCTAAAAAATGATAAATTCCAGTTTTTGAGGCTTCAAGTCTTATACCTTAATTAGTTTTTTTTAACATTATGTGGAACCATTTTAGGTGAATTTTTTTTTTAAACTTCACGGATCATCCTGTCAACCAAGTGGTAAGCTAAGGGTTGTCCACTCCCTTTAGGAGGCTTAAAATAAACGAAAAGTCTTGTGTTTCGTAACAAACGGAAATGAATAGTATGCTTCTCCGGCAGTTTCTCTTTTAAACTGCAATTTAATCTCTTTCCTTCTTAACAGATTAATCTTAAAAGACTTCTAGCTTTTAATTCCTCTCAGTTTTCCTTTTTTTTTTTATTATTAGCTTAAACTTTGGTACGTAATTTAATGTGATCTATTTCTCTTGTGCAAGAATTTAATTTCATATTAATAAATTAAAAAAAAAAATATTCCAATATTTTGCATATCATATTGCTTTGTTCTTCTTTGTTTATTTTTGACTTTGTTTCATTTAGGTCAAAAATTTATTCATGTCTACCATTGCAAGTTCCTTAATAAAGTTTGTTCATTTTTTGGTATGTTTTAAAAATGAGCAATAAAAAAAACTTCAAAAGAAGCATTGAATATTTTAAGAAGTTGCAGTTTTCTGCCCTGAAGTTATTTCCGAAGCTATCCGTTTCTGCTCTGGCACTATAATTATTCAAAATATTTCCTGTTTATTGTACTTCGGGAACAAAATTGTATTTCGTTTAATAGCTCTTGAATTAAATGTCACTAATCAAAACCTTTCACGCTAAATTTTAGAAGTAACAGTAATTTTTGTTCACCGTCCTTGTTTTTATTTTTTTGGCAAAATTCGTATATTTTGAATTTTTTCATTTGTATTTTAATGTTAGGAAAGTTTCATTGTGTTCCTTTAATTCAATATATATATATATATATATATATATATATATATATATATATATATATATATATATATATATATATATATATATAAAATTTTGGACGTATCTTTAACTACTCACTTCAAATTGGAGAAACAATTACCATAATTACTCTAAAGATTTATGTTTGCTATTTATGATTTTAGTCTAAAACTAAAATGAAATTATAATTTTCTCTTCTCCTACAAATTTGCGTAATAATTCCTTTGTATATATGATTTTAAATCAATAACATTAAGTATAAAAATTTCAACGGTAAAACTCAAGCAATCATTGTACAAAGATTATTGATGCTAGAAAAAGTCTGAATATATTTAAATGTATAAAGTTGGATTAGTAAAACCGTCCTTAGTAATGCAAAGAATATAAAACTTCGAAACTTCTCGAAGTTTGAAAATTATGTGCGGACTGTTCAGGTAAAAGTTATTATTGCGTTTTGATTTAGCAAGGGGAGTTTCCTCTAAAGCATAAAAAAAAACTTTCTTCAAACAAAAGCTTTTTTTATAATGTTATTATTGCTTTCCTGTTTTTTTTTTCATTTATATTTTTTACTAATTTAAAACTATGATATTTAATTTTTCATGATTCTAATTGGTCTAAGTTGAAAACCACTAAGAAGTTGAAGGTTTTTTTATATGATGGTTTTCTTGTGAACTGAATTCTATGTTTCATCTAACATTTAAGTAAGATTTTTGTTGGTTGTTTTTCAACTATTTTTTATTATTGATTTTCATATGAAAGTTTTCTAGCTAGTTGACCGATATGTGCTTATTATGATTAGGCTAGATATTGCTTTCTTTTATGTCCTTTACTCTTGAATTTGATTGAGTATTGACTGTTTTATTTAAATTTTTCTTTAATTACCAGAAATTACCAGGCAACAAGTATAACTGAATTTAGTGAATGCATTTAACGTTTCTTTATTTTTCAGTCACTAACTACTTTTAAATTTTCTGACTTTTATTTAAATTTTTCTTTAATTACCTGAAATTACCAGGCAACAAGTATAAGTAAATTTAGTGAATGCATTTACCCTTTTGTTGTTTTTCAGCCACTACTTACTTCTAAATTTTGTAATTTACCAGAAATTGCCATGCAAGTATTAAACTGAATTTAGCGAAAGCATTTATCGTTTCGTTGTTTTCCAACCACTATCTACTTGAATTTTTTTTTTAATTTACCAGAAATTAATAGGCAATAAAAAATACCAGAAATTACCTTGCAAGCAGTATATCCGAATTTAGCGAAGTATTTGTCGGTCTTTTCATTTTTTTTTCAACTACTACCTGCTTTTTACCAGATAATGCCATGTACAAAATTAAGCAAAAGTTATCAAACAAGTAGTATAAGTGAAGTTAGCGACACTATTTATCATTTTGTTGTTTTTCAACCACTGCCTAGTTCTAAACTTCTGCAATTTATTAGAAACTACCAGGTACAAAAAATACCAGAAATTACCAGCCTAGTAATTACCAGCCTAGTAATCACCAGGCTAGTAATTACCAGCCTAGTGGTATCAATGAATTTAGTGAAAGCTTTGATCGTTTTGTTGTTTTTCGATCACTACCTAATTTTAGGATTTTTCAATTTACCAGAAACTACTGGAATAAGAAAATTACCCGGCAAGTAGTAGAGCAAAATTAGGGTGAGCCCCCCTTAGAGTTTTGTGAGAACATGAGTGAATATTTGCACTGTGTATGTTAGACATAGTTTACAAAAGCTGCAACCACTCAGTTGCTCATATAAGCAAAATAACAGTTAGTTTAAACGTTTTTTTTTTGGTAAGACGTTTAGACGTTGAGTAAATATTTGTATTTTACGTCTTAGAAATGGTTTTAAAAAGCTATAATTACTTAAAAAATAATTAAAAAACAGAAGCTAAAAATGGTTAGGTTAAATGTCTTTTTGGTCAGACGTTTAGATGCTGAGTAAATCTTTTCACTATGCGACACAGTTTACAAAAGCAGTAATCACTTAATTTCTCATATAAGCAGCAATCGATTAGTTTAAACGTTTTTTTGGTAAGACGTTTAGACGTTGAGTAAATATTTATATTTTACATATTAGAAATGGTTTTAAAAAGCTGTAATTACTTAAAAAATAGTTAAAAACAGAGGCTAAGAACGGTTAGGTTAAATGTCTTTTAAGCAACAAACGGTTAGTCTAACGTTTTTTTTTTGGTAGGACGTTGAATTTGAGAGTTGCAAGCAAGCATGAGTAAATATTTGCACAGTGTATCATAAGTCGTTTCCTGGCCTAAGTAGAAACTAAAAGCCGTTGTAGACGCTAAAAAAAAGGAAGAAAATTAAAAAAAATTAAAATTTTTGTCACGATTTTAATGTATTGGACTTAAAAACATGCTTTCTGAGTGAATATCACACGATGGGTGTCAGAGAAAAGTGCTAAGGGGACTAATTCTTCAGGGGCATCTTGTGCTCCAAAATTTTTTTTAGTAAATATGAATTTATGGATAAAATACTCGGGAACAAATTTGTGAAAGTAAGGGACATTTGGTCGTGGAAGTTTAACTTATGACTTTAATTAATCGCTAATACTTACTTGCTCTCTGATTATGTATTTTTTGATGAACTGCTGGATTTTTTTTAATATTATTACTCTTTTTTTAATATTATCACTTTTTTTGCTTGCCATAAGAAAATGGAACTGGTTGTCCATGTGCCAAAAAAAAATTGAATTTATTATTGCTAATATTATTAATTTAAAGGAACAGTGGTAATTTCACTAAATCCAACAAACGAAGCAAGATGCTTTCACTAGTCTAATTAATTGTAATAAAATACTTAAAAAGGTCCGTGTAATGCCTTAAAAGTGTGCATTTGGATCATATTTTTCGTATATATATATATATATATATATATATATATATATATATATATATATATATATATATATATATATATATATATATATATATATATATTAAATTTTCAAGTTTCAATAATACTAGTTGCCTGTAATAACTAAAATAGCCAGTATTTTTTAATTTGCAATAGGTGAGCTTTATGCTGATTTTTGCGTATGTGTAGACACTGATTTAAATCGCTGTGCTAATTGTTACTTGTGCCTATTTTTGTGTTCCTGTAGGTCCCTTAAATTTTTGTGTCAAATTTCGAAATTATAGCTGAAATAATTGGTTGATAGACATACTCTCTGTTAATTTATCCTTTTGAAATCTAGTACCAGGGATTTCCAACGTTCCAACGTTAAGGTTATAAATTGTTGTCGTTGCCCATCACATCTGGCAACAATGTGAGCCCATTGTTGTCAGATGTTTGGTTTTAAGTTACGGCACCAGAAAAGTGAAAATGAATGATCCTCCCTCCAAAAAATGTTCCGATTAAAAAAAAAATAGTGCGCAAACGTTTCAAAATATTATTTCAAAATTATTTCATAATTTTTTTGAATCTGGTTACAAGATTTCTAAGTTTCGTTGACGAATTTATTAACCCGTGTTGGAAAGAGCAGCCAAATCTAACTCCAGGGTTTTTATTAAAATCTGTCTAAATAAGGACCTGGTTATGTGATGAATTCAATCATATAATCATTGGCATGGCTAAGAGGAGGACTCCCCCCACGAAATATGCTCAAAAGCTAATTTTGGAGAGAAGTGGTTCCTTCCCTACCTGGTCAGTCCCCTCTAAGTATGGGCACTATTGTGTCTTTCTGAAGGAACATAAAAAGAAATAAACAGGGCCTGAATGAAAAAGGACAGGTCAACAAGAACCAGATTCCTTTCCTGTTCTGTTTTTTAGTAAAAACAGAAAAGTCACTGTTTTTACCCCCCCCCCCCCCCGAGTTACTCGGGGGGGGGGTCATTGATGGCCATAGTTAGAGTATGGAGGTTGCGAGTAGTGCATGACAGATACACTAGAAATAGTGAATCGTGGTGAATTAAGGTAAGTGCTGATGAAAACAGAGCTGAGAATGACTGAATTGTTAGCATCACGCTAAGTTCATCCGCAATAAGATGAATTCGATTGAATCAAATCGTTTTGTATGAATTTACTATTCTGAGTTCGGTAAATTGTTTCATAATTTCAAATTCGACAATAAAAAACAGCTGTTTTTTGCTGGACGCTTAAAGCTTAAAAAGAAACAAGTTTTGTAATATGAAGTAATATGTAATAAGAAATAACATATTTATATGTTACTGGTAGCTAGGTAGGTAGGTATGCGTTTATTTCATAAAAAAAAAACTACTAAAATTGTACTTACAATCAATAATATGCTGCTAAATTTAGGGACCTAAAATGTCCCTGTTCAGCAGCAAAATAACAACATATAAATGATAACTATTCATTCAAAATTAAAGAAATACGCAAAGAAAAAACAGACGAAACACTATGCAATCTCTAAACAGCTATCTCTGATCTTAAAAAAAGGGATACATTTTTAACTAATATAATTTACAATTTATTTAAAAAAATATTTATTCTTCCTTTAAATAACATAAGGTTTTCAGACCACCTAACACTCTCTGGAATTGAGTTCCAAATATCAACACCAACATGTTTAATCATAAACCCAGATCGCGTTGTATGCCTGATTTCACTAATCAACTGTTCAGAGTTCCTAGTAGAATAATTGTGATAATTTGAATTACATCGATAAAAACTTCTAAAAGACTAAAGAGACAATCCATTTAAAACTTGGTATACAAAAATTAAAATCTGCTGAGACTTAATAAAATCAATAGTCAAAATATCTAAATCTCTAAAACAATCTCTAGTACTACCACACGCAAGATACTCACCCAAACTTCTAATTGCCTTATTCTGCATAATCTGGACCCTTTTCACATGACTAGAAAAATTGCTTGAATACAATGGACAACCATACACTAAATAAGGATGAACAATTGAAAACCTTGGGGCACTCCACAATTCACATTGAAGGCTTTCCCTACCACATCATCTATCATAACTTTGATGGACATAACATGCAGGTACGACCTAAACCATTCCAAACACTTTTCACGGACTCCTAAACAAGCTAACCAACTTAATAAAAGATTAAAACCAATGGTATCAAATGTTTTTCTAAAATCTATGAACACAGAAAGAGAGATAAAATCCCTTTCTAGGGCACTATAAACGCACTCCGTTAGATGGTATGCCGCATGAACAGTTGAATGTTTAGTTCTGAAACCGAACTCTGACTCATTTAGTATTACGACACCAAAACATCCGATAAGTTTTGGTGTATTATCAAAAAGCTAGCAATAAGATCATTTGTTCATGCCTTAAAGCTTATTCCTTAAAACATGTGCTTTTCAGTGTTTTGGACATTATAGGGGTATACTGCTTTCGCGTGCAATAATACAGCTTTCGGCGATCAAAAATGCTTGTTCCCTCGACAGACTAGTAGTATATATGCTAAGACGCTGTAGGGCACCAACAGGCTGCTCCGGGAAAATTTCTCTGTTTTGAGGCCAGAAAATAAATGGGTCTTCAATCTGACAACATTAACTTTTAGCCTCTCAATAACTTCTCGTCAGGGTTGTCGCTTGCCATGGGTAGCATTTTTTCTGGCAGTAACACTTTTGAGAAAGTGTAATAGCATTCAGCACTTTTTACGCAAAAAGAACAGTTTTTCTAATAAAGGGTAGAAAAACAGTCTATGCAGACAAACATTGCAATCCGTTTTTTATAGTTTTTTTTCTTCCATTTTTCCGTCCTTTTTTTGAAAAATGTGCTATTATGTTTATACTACATCTTCTTGAACTTATTGGAAATCCATAATAGGTATTACTATTACTAGATATTACTAGTTATAATATTTCGATAATAATAAAAAAGTCGTCAATTTATGCAGTCAGCTCAAAGTAATTAATCTTTAAGCAGAGCCCATAGTTGCTTTGAGAGGGGGCAGTTTCCCTCCCCCCCAGACCATGAGCTACCCCTTTCCCCATCCTTATTTTTGCAAACCATCTTAAACAAAAGTATGAAAAAATAAAAATGCACGAGAAAAATACACTTTTTACTGATAATTCAAATATTTTCGTTGCCAACCAGGTTAAAACAATCTTTTACGGTTAATTATTTCCGAGCAAATGTGTGCGAGACACAAGGAAAAATGCATGGTTTAAAGGTACTTCCCATCTTTTTACGGTGCTTCTTGCCAAAATATACTGTTCTAGGCCATTCACTGGGCTCATTCTTAAGCAAAGAAGTACAATTAGATTTCTCAAATTCTTGATTTCAAAGATACTTAGACCCTTTGCTACATAGTAGTAGTAGTGGAACAATTTTATTGAAAATAGTCATTTTTATGTAATAGCACAACAAAAGTGGAGCTTACGAGGATGTGCTAAAAAAAAAAAAAAAAAAAAAGGTATGGAACATGAGACCATTTACCGAAACCAACATAAAAATAAACAACGAAACACTGCAATATAAATACACATAATGCTATCTTAAGGATTCTCTTCTCTTAAATAGGTTTCCAAAGGGATGCAAATAAAGGACAGTTGCACTTTTTCGAAAATTTCGGTTGCTTCGTGGCAGAAAATACGTTGTCCAACCCATACGCTTGCTCTACTATGGACATTGTTACCACTTCAAGCTTTTGTTTTAAGAATACGATTGGGTATGCTTTTTGATTATGTAGGCACATTTTCATGGTCCATTCCGAAAGGAAAGGGGTTAGTGACACCCTTGACTATAACTAACTATAAGTACTCAATCCAAGGATTCTAATTTTACTTCTTAGCCGACCCCCCCCCTCCAGAAACACTGGACCTGCCAATATTTCTAAGATACAAATATAAGAAAAAACTTACTTTCGACCCCCTCCCCCCATGGTTTATCTAAATTTGTGGTAATCTATCTATGTAAATTAATGGAAAAAGAAAGAGCTTACCTGAAAGCTTTATTGCTTTCAGTTTATTTATTTTCAATTTTATTTTTCTACTCATAAGCAAAGAATTTCTGCGCAATCCAATTGGTTAATGTCTCATTTTTCCTGGTTTGTTTTGATTCAGTGTCTGTTTGTCTCTCGTGAAGTTTACTTCATAAGTTTTTTTTTAGCACTAAGGACGACTTGGCGGAGGTTATCGAGATATTTGCTTATTTTCTCTTCATATAGTTCCACTAGCTTACACTACCCTCGTTTTTCTCTGCTTTTAGATTTTTTTTCTTCTTCTTTGTTTCATACGTCATGTATAGCAGGCGTAGTCTTAGAATGTATTTACCTGAAAGCTCTACGTCGCTCTAAAAGATACACGAGGAGTTCCTCCTCAAACAGTCTTGAGGCATTTACGACAGAGTTACTGACGCTGCAGGAGTGTGTTACGGTTTTGAAGACTTGCCAATAAGTAATATTTTTTAAGATGTAAAAAAAGGCAGAGGGACGGTATCACAACCAAACAAAGTGAAAAGGAATAGTGACAAACCTGAATCCCCAATTACTGAAAAAAGAATTGGAGTAAAGTTCAAAGAAAAGCAATGAATTATTAGAAGATAAGAGACAAGGTTTTTTCGAAATTGGACGGTAAAAAATTTCATAGGTTTGGGACATCTCAATGTATAATAGTAAGAAGAAGAAAAAAAACCTTTCACGCAATTTAAAAGGAGTGAAGGTAATAAGGAAAGAGTTAAAGAGAGATGGGTGGAGCATTTAGAATAGGCTAAACCGTGACAGAGCTGCAGGAAAAGATATAGAAGAAAAGGAAAAACTTTGTGATACCTTGGATGTGAAGGAAGATTTGTGTTGTGAAGAAGAATTATCGACACTATTAGGAGGATTTAAAAATACTAAGGATAATATGGTAAATGAATTTCTTAAATATAATGGCTCTGAGGTGATATATAAGCTACTGAATATTATGAATATGATTTTTGAAAAAGAGGAAGTACCTAGCGGTTTTAGAAAAATTATAATCAAACCTCTGTATAAGACAGATGATAAGAGTGTGGTAATTATAGAGGCATTAACTTAGTCTCGTTAGGAAGTAAATTACGTAGTATTATGATAACTTTTGCACTGAGTAATGCTGCAGACAAAATTTTTAAAAGAGAAGAAACAGTGTGGTTTTAGAAAGGGTAGAGGATATGTCGACCAAATTTTCAGTCTTAGGTTAATAATTGAGAAGTGCATGAGTTATCTAACACCTTTGGTCCGCAGTTTTATAGTTTATGAGCAACCATCCGATTCTGTCAATAGAAGAGCTTTAGCGAAGGTTTATCCAGACAAATATATGAATGTGATTAGTGATATGTATGAGAATGCCACTGCTGCGGTTAAGGTAGGAAATGAGGCTAGCAGGTCGTTTCGTATTAGATCCGGAGTTTAGCAGGGTTGTGTTCTATAAGAACACGGATTCAAATGGGGAAGAAAAATTTTCCTGGACATAGATTATACTGATGATTTAAGTGTCCTAGATAAAAGTTTGAGCAAAATGAATGAACTTTTAGAGGTTTTGTGAATTCAGGGTGCTAGAATAGGTTTGGAAGTTAATATTGAGAATACTTAGTCGCTAAGGCTAAAAACAAGGGAAGAATAAAAGGTAACGTTGGGTAGTGAAAAGATTCATCAAGTGGACAGTTTCACTTACCTTGGTCGAATTATTAGTAAAGACAGTGGGAGCAATGAAGATGTTAAAAGTAGAATAACCAATGCTGTGGGTGTATTGGAAGCTACAAAAATGACAGTGGTCAAATATGGTTCCGTGGCATGGGAGCTCCGAAAAAACGGATGAAGATATGCTAGATGTTTTTTAGAGGAATTACCTACGGATTGTTTTGGGTGCCCGTTCTGCGAATTAAGGTTGAAAGATTGCCGATGATTGTCTTCTTCGGCTAGCCGTCTAGGACTAAACAGAAGCGGGTCGTCAGCAGGTGGGGTGGGAGGATGTCGTAAAAAAGGATTTAAGAGAAACGGAACTGTCTGGGAGGATGGAAAGAGAGGGGCTTTAAATAGATTGGGATGACGGAGGAGCGTGCGTAGCTGTGTAGGCCTCAGATGGCTTTGTAGACTTGTGGTTCTTATAAAGAGCCTGAAAACTTCTATTTTTTAGTCAATTGAGCCTCCTCCTAAGTGTTTACGACCACCCCTTTCATAAAAACTTTATTTTAATAATGGGTAACTAGAAAAATTTGCCCTGAGGGCTCTGGGGGAAGGGTGTCATCCTCAAAGACATAATTACTGGACCTTTTAGATGTGTTGAACGAACCAGTAAGTTGGCCGTCAATTTGGTCGGGTGGCTCTTAGTTTAGTAGCTTCTCGAAGTGATCTCCCCAGAGGCGGAGGCACTATGATTGGTCGTAAATTTTATTCCTGTTCTTCGAAAAGACGTTTTGGAGATAAGTCGTAATCTCATTGTGCTGACCTAAGTGCTCACAAAGGATCTTGTGTGTGACTCCTATGTCCTTTTGATCGCGGCTTCTTGAAGCTTGTATGCCTTGTCTTCAATAAAAATCTTAGTGCTGCAAGGTGTTACGCCCTTTCTTTGATAAATATAAAAACAAGTTTTTTCAACTGTACGTAAGGAGCAACATTAAAATTTAAAACGAACATTATTACGCATATAAGGGGGGGGGGTGGTCCCCTCCTCAATACCTCGCTCCAAGTTCTAAGACAGAACTTTGGCGGAAAGAGTGAGGTATTAAGGTTACTGTTGGTTTTAAGCTTCAATATTACTCCTTACTTTAGGTTGAAAAAAACTTGTTTGTTTATTTAGTCTCTGATCGTTTTTCATACAATGCCGGGAAATCTGGCTCCCCTCCACGGAAAATTCCCTCGCCCCACGAAAAGTGCCTCCATGGAAAGGGCCTCCCATGGACATCCCTCCCCCTAATGCACTACTAAATAGATAACTTTACTTTCAAAATCAATAATAGCACACCTGTATACCCTAGTATTTTTTATCGATCCTGCAGTCATATGTTCTTAATAACATAGTTAGTAAGTTTAACGGTCATATAAATACCATGTTAGCTTGTGGGCCATTTTAAGACCAAATATTGTATAGGTTCAAATTAGATTGTCCTACCTGCAAACTTGCAGCATTCTGCGACCATTCCTGTTTTCTTTTTTCCTGCATTCTTTTTGCTTTCTTTTCACTTTTCTTTCACTGTTTCTTTCTTTCACTTTTCTTTCACTGTTTTCTTTTTTCCTGATTGTCCTACCTGCAAACTTGCAGCATTCTGCGACCATTCCTGTTTTCTTTTTTCCTGCATTCTTTTTGCTTTCTTTTCACTTTTCTTTCACTGTTTCTTTCTTTCACTTTTCTTTCACTGTTTTCTTTTTTCCTGATTGTCCTACCTGCAAACTTGCAGCATTCTGCGACCATTACTGTTTTCTTTTCCTACACCAAATGTACCTAGGCTAAAACACCCTCCATACATATTTCTCCCAGCCTAAGCATTAATATCATATAATAAGCAAACCATATTTCAACCTTGGACCCGGTCTGTTTGTTTTAGTGGCTGTGGCCTACGAAAAAGCCATGGCCCCAGAACCAGCGCAGGACAGAGAAAACATATTTTTTTCAAGCCTACCCGAGGCGCTTATGCCGGTATAGTAGAACGGGAAAGAAAGAATACATTCGTCAGAGCCGAGTGCAAATACTGGATCATTTACAAGGCTATAATTTTCCCGAAGTGTACGATTCCCCAGGGTCACCCTACAAGAATTTTAGCACTAATACTTTTGAATAAAAAATTCCATCCTGTGGCATTTATGAAGCCACGCAAGCTGTATTTTCTCGTTGGGGGGTAGAGATAGAGAGATAAAACTGTTGACGGAGCAGAGACCCCAAACAATCTCTCAACATCAGAAAAAGCTCTAGCCTTTTATACCAGGCCCATTCTCGTCAAACTTGGAAAACAGTTCCCCGTACCCATGCATGGATTGGGCAAAAAATTCCTCTTTTATTTTTTGACTATTTTTGTACTATTCTAATCTTGTTTCGCAGACTCGTCTTCTTATTCTTCCAATAAGTTTTCAGCTGTGAAAAACACCCCGGACTTCGGCTATTCTACTTTAAAATTGCCAATTGGAAGAGAAAATTGACTCCTAGACTTTGAAAATTACCTTCCCCTTTGTATCTTTATTGAGAAAAACGAAATCTAAAAATTTCGAAAAAGTTTTACTTGCGTAAATCAAGGTATGGGGGTTTACATTTCCGGAGGGGAGTTACTCGGAATATCATTTTTATGTCTATAATTCTCTTCACAAAAAAAACTCGGTCTCTTAGTACTGCATGATAAAACTGATAATAAAAAAAAAATCACTTTTGTTCTATTCTCAGCAGACATTTCGTAGAGTATGGCAATGCAGAGATAAATGTCCCACAAGTAGCGCTGTCGTTGCGTCAAATGTGACCGATGTCAGTCATAATTCTTAGTACATTTATGTCAAGTCTTTTTTTGGAGCTGGTTAAAAGAAATATTTAGAAAAGCGAAAACAGCGATAAGTCAGCATAGCAGTGTACATAGAGGCAGTTCTACATTTGTGGGCTAGTATGTGAATTCAAAACGTAAGGAATAGGTTGTTATCAGTGCTATTAGGCATTTCAATTACAAATAAGAGAATCGGAGTTTCAATTAAATACTGGAAATAAAAATAAAACAATTAAATGATTCCTGGAGTGGATTTTTCTCTACCGAATCCCATGAACAAACTGCAACCGATTTGACCATACAAGTTGTTGTACGAATATCATTATAAAAAACACTTAGTCTTATTTTCTTTTTCAACGATTTTTTTTATTCTGGGAATTATTTTTGCTCTACCTTCTTATTCTTCAGTGATTCCATTTCTGTCCTATTTACAGATGTAGAGGGTGTATTCATTTCCACTTTTGAAATTTTTAAAACGAGAGAATCTAATGTTGAACTAATACATTTTAGGAAGTAAAAACACCTTAAATATCAGAAGGAAAAATTGATCTGAGCAAATTTGACGAAACTGGAAGCATGGAACATTTTTCAGTTTTGCAAGTACTCTGGCTCACATTTTTACTTAATGATAAGGTTTCAAATGCAGTATATTTGGAAAAATATTAATGTGGAACATATAAAGCGTAATGAACCCCTATTTTTCTCAGTTTCCTTATGTTAAAAACGACCATGGATTATTTCAAAAGAAAATTATCTCCTCAAATTAAAGAGCAAATTTAACACTAAAAACGAGCTACAGTTTTAAAGCTACTTAATAAATTATAGCTTTTTTTCAAATTATTGGGGAAGCAACAGCCTTGACCCCCCTCAACGACGCCATAGTATAGACTATAACATATACTATCAAACAGTTCGTGGTAACGAACTGTAGTAAGGAGCGACCCGGCTCAATAGTAACCAAAACTCTAAAAAATGGAATTTTGATACCAATAGCTATATCAAAAGAATCGCATTTTAATGCTGGTTTTAAATATATAAGTTTCATCAAGTTTAGTCTTACCCATCAAAAGTTACGAGCCTGAGAAAATTTGCGTTATTTTAGAAAATAGGGGGAAACACCCCCTAAAAGTCATAGAATCTTAACGAAAATCACACCATCAGATTCAGCGTATCAGAGAACCCTATTGTAGAAGTTTCGAGCTCCTATCTACAAAAATGTGGAATTTTGCATTTTTTGCCAGAAGGCAGATCACGGATGCGTGTTTATTTGTTTTTTTGTTTTTTTGTTTTTTTTGTTTTTTTTTTTTTTTTTCCCAGGGGTGATCGTATCGACCCAGTTGTCCTAGAATGTTGCAAGAGGGCTCATTCTAACGGAAATGAAAAGTTCTAGTGCCCTTTTTAAGTGACCAAAAAAATTGGAGGGCACCTAGGCCCCCTCCCACGCTAATTATTTTCCCAAAGTCAACGGATCAAAATTCTGAGATAGCCATTTTATTCAACGTAGTCGAAAAACCTTATAACTATGTCTTTGGGGACGACTTACTCCCCCACAGTCCCCGTGGGAGGGGCAACAAGTTACAAACTTTGACCTGTGCTTACATATAGTAATGGTTATTGGGAAGTATACAGGCGTTTTCAGGAGGATTTTTTTGGTTGGGGGGAGGGGTTGAGAAGAGGGGGATATGCTGGGGGAACTTTCCATCGAGAATTTGTCATGGGAAAAGAAAACTTCCATGAAGGGAGAGCAGGATTTACTAGCATTATTTAAAAAAAAAAAATAAAAAATAAATGTGAAAAAGCTTTTTCAGCTGGAAGTAAGGAACAGCAATAAAACTTAAAACAAACAGAAATTATTACCCATATAAGGGGCTCACCTCCTTATGATACCTAGCTCTTTACGCTAAAGTATTTTTAGTAATTTCAACTATTTATTCTACGGCTTTTGTGATTCAGGGGTCATTCTTAATGAATTGGGATAAAATTTAAGCTTTAGTGTAAAGAGCGAGGTACTGACGATGGGGCGAATCCCCTCATATATGTAATAAAAACATGAGAATACAAAAGTTCTTTACGTAAGCTAATTTATAAGCTACGTAAATCTTTTACCAATAAAAAGATTCGTAAAAAATTAAAAGTTCTAGTTGCCTTTTTAATTAACCAAAAAATCGGAGGGCAACTAGGCTTCGCCCCCGCTCTTTTTTTCTCAAAATCATTCGATCAAAATTATGAGAAAGCCATTTAGCCCCCCCCCCCCAAAAAAAAAAAAAATTCAAATTTCGTTTTGATTATTCCTCTGCGGAGAGCCAAAATCAAAACATGCATTGATTCAAAAACGTTCAGAAATTAAATACAAAAAAACAAGTTTTTTCAACTGAAAGTAAGGAGTGACATCAAAACTTAAAACGCACAGAAATTACTTCGTATATGAAAGAGGCTGCTTCCTCATCAACGCCCCGCTCTTTACGCTAAAGTTTGACTCTTTCTCTCAATTCTTCTTTCTAAAACAGTAAAAAACTTTAGCGTAAAGAGCGGGGCGTTGATGAGGAAGCAGCCTCTTTCATATACGAAGTAATTTCTGTGCGTTTTAAGTTTTGATGTCACTCCTTACTTTCAGTTGAAAAAACTTGTTTTTTTGTATTTAATATAGTAAAGGTCGTAAAATATTTATTTAGTGCTCCCTTACGCCTCCATCTGCTTCATCTACACTTACAGCCGCCATCAAAATAATGCTACAATTTTTTACGGTAAGCTTGCTTATCACATGTGAAATTAGGCGTGCCTAGCTATTGCCATTCAAGCTTTTGTTAAAGTAAGCATGACTCATAATTCTGAGACAGAGCATGCTTAAGCTACATCATATTTATATTGGAGCGAATACAGTCAACACTATTCCGCATTTAGGTACGTGAATCAGGTCGACTAGCAATTGGTTGAATAAGTGTTTGTGAATCTGTGGTTGATTACATCCTTGAATGTTAAGGCAAGACCCATTTTAAAATAGTATTTAACCACCAACACCAAATCACCTAAGCCTTTTCTATATTCGGTGTTTTCTAAGTTGTGTAGACTGTTACTGCCGTTCTATTTTTCCGTTCTGTGTACGGCACAGAAAGATGCCAAAAATGGGTCGGCATGCTAAAAATCAGGAAGTGAGGACGGGATGTTCTGTTTTATGGAAGCCTAATCAAGCAATAAATTTGAAAATAAAGCCATGAGACTTACAAAGAAAGACAGAGAAGCATTTAAAAACTCTCAGAAATGGTCGAACGTAGAAACTTTCTTACTAGTTGAAGTTTGGAAGGACAAGTCCGATGACCTAGAGAAAAATAGGACCTAAAGGTCAAACTTATTCAGCCATGGCAGAGGAGTTATCAAGGAGAAATAATTAATTCTCACAAAGAGAAACTGTGGAGATTAACATCAGTGTGCAGTATTTGAGGGACTACCGTATTAAAGCCTCCAAAAAGTAACCCCTCCCCAAAAAATTTTTGAAGACAATCATATTCGTGTGTCAAAACTAGTGAATTTTTTAAACTATAATTCAGACGTATCCGTTGTACCACCTGAACCATCTAAATGGGGAAAGCGTGTTCTGATGTGTGCCAGCTCGAACATTGAGAACTATTTTATAGCTAGATTGTCTAGGGACGATATTCAATTGGCGATTTCTTGTATCGGTAATTTTTTGCCGCTTGGGGAAAGAAGGATGCATTTAGGAAAGGGTTAGAACAAAGAATTACCCCTATATCTGTTGTTTTTTAGGGGGAGGGATTAAGGGATTTGAAAGACGATTTTTTTGGAGTGGGCGAGGGGGAAGAGTTTTCGGTTCACAAATTGTTGAAGCATGGGTGTTTTGTGAAAATTAGAAATCCGGTGCGGTTTGTTCGAATGGTTACGACCCAATGGGAGGGTGTTCTTTGATGGTTATGTTTATGTTAGTTTTTTCTTTTAATCGGTATTGTGTGTTTTTCTTTTCATTTTTTAATTAGTTTTTTCTTTTAATCGGTATTGTGTGTTTTTCTTTTCATTTGATTCTTTTAATTGCTTGTGTATGTTGTCTTCTTTTTTTTCTTTTGTTCTTTGTGATCATGGCTGTGCGGAGTTTTTTGTATCAAATAGACATACACATATACATGCATATGAGTATCTCAGATTTAGTTCAGAAATAGGAAATGTTGATCTTTGTTTGTTGAATTATGATTTTGGGTCAAATCCATCATAAGTGTATCATACGGCTGCATTTTGATTTTTTGGATTTTTTGCAATTTATAAAGTATAGACTACTACATGCGGTTTTCCACCCCGGTTTTCCAGAAAACGCTGAATGTAGACGCAGCTTTACCCGACATTCAAATATTCTCTACTTTTCTTTGTTGATAATCAAGCTTTCTATTTTTGGTTTATAAGAAACCCTAAAATCACAGAGCAAATAGGGTATTTGAACTTGAATGATTCAATATTTATTGAAGTTAATTATTCAATTCCAATTTTCAACAGTGGGGCTTTAATTTTAATCATTCACGTCTTAATGTGAAAACTTCATTTCATATTCATATGAAATGGTCTCTTACTAATGAATCAATGATAGGCAAACTGGATACAGGGGTGCAGCTAGAGTTTTAAGTCTGGAAAAGGAATTTAAAGAGTGTGTCGACAGAATTGTTCAGTGTGCCAACAATTGCGGACACACAAGCTAAGTTTCCAAGGTAAATAGGTAAATTTTCCAAGGTGTCGATACACGGCAGGAACACCTTGAAACTCCCCTCTCCTCACCTTACAACACCCCCTCCCCCCTTAGATGGGATCCTGACTGGATATAATTGTTTCAGCCGATTGAATCTTGGATCTTTCACCCACGCAAGTAAACATTCATCAAACAGAAATGTACGGTTTATTGTATTCTTTTTAGTTGTTTTGGTTGAATATGAATGTTCTTGAAGTCACCATACGTTTAGAACATTGCTACACCAGGCGTGTCTTGACAACAAATATACTTTGACGTCATTTGACTCAGCTATGCTGCTCTCCCCACCATGGTCAGACTTAGCTGGTTTTTCCACCCCCTCCCAATGACTGAAGAAGCAAAATTACTTGAGGAAATCTGGTGACATCCTTCTGGAAAAGCTACAAATAAAAAAATTAAATTGACCGATAACCGATATTTCTTTCCGATATTCGATAATGACATTGACCCTCGTATTGACTGGATAATATTGGTCGGGCCCTAATATATATTAAACAAAAAAAACAAATTTTTTCAACTGAAAGTAAGGAGCGACATTAAAACTTAAAACGAACAGAAATTACTTCGTATATGAAAGGGGCTGCTTCCTCATCAACGCCCCGCTCTTTACGCTAAAGTTTGACTCTTTCTCTCAGCTCTTCTTTTTAAAACAGTAAAAAATTGTTTTTACTGTTTGAAGAACAGTAAGAAGAAGGATGACTTCTTATCGGCAAAACATGTTTTTTGAGCAAAATTTCTGATGGACTGTTGCAGGTGGTTGTTCTTTCCAAGTTTTTAGTCTAAGCCTTATATTCCAAGTCTAATAGTTAAGTGTTTAATAGATTTTGTTGTAATTTTTTATAACAAGTTGAAATTCAGGTAGCATATTTGGAGGTAGGATAGTTTGAATCGACGTCCACTTGGAGGTAGGATAGTTTCATTCCAGTGTAGCGTCCTGTAACTGGTTGTGTTTATCTTTTTTTTTGTGCATAAGTTTAATGTCAAATTTCATAATATTTACGCCTCAGCAAACTGGTATGGTCTTTCATCTCTCTCTCTTTTTTGGAAACATTATTCTGTCATCTTGAATATATAATATTCTGATATCTAAAATTAAACGTTTAGTAGCTGTGAAGAAATCGTCATGAAGTTTTCGATTAATGTTATTTTTCTAGGCGACAACAATAGGGTTTTCAGGTTGGGGTCGACCTGTCATGGCAGGGTACACCATGCAGGGTAGACAAATATATGTTAAAGGTAATGACTTGCTTGCTTATTTTGAATAAAGAGTTCTGTACATCTGAAATTTTCTCGTCTCTGACTTGGAGTTTGGATACATGCTATTCAAAAAATGAAATTGAAAAAGAAAACCTTAAATGTACTTAAGACGGGAAAAACTTCTGATGTATGCCTAGTGAATGCCTCCTTCTGAATTTAGAAAAAAATGGGTTTTTTTTCCGTCTAGTAGGCCTATCAAAGCATCTTACACAAAACTTACGTTTTGTCAGTAAAACAGACTTTTCAGTTTTTTTCGGTTCATGAAGTTAAACTATTTTTGTTGTTGTTTAAATAGTAGCCGAATTAGAGATTTTAGAGAAAGGTTGGATGGTATATTTAGAATTAGTTATCATAATAAGGCTCTTTAATGTTTTGTATTTTCTGGGTATATTGTGTACATTATTTGTGCAAAAGAGAATTATAATAATGGAATTTTCTTGTTCTGTCATTTATATTAAATAATGATCGTTAGTTTTCTTAAATTGTCGTTATTCTCCTTATTAAGAATAGAGAGTCGTCATAGAGAATGGCCATCCTTCAACCTGACTGTTAATTTTAGAATTAGTCCTACTCAATAGTTTGTAATATTTTGTGGTAACAAATCATAAATAGCGTTCTGTGCTAATAGAAATCAAAACTCCAAAAAATAGAACTTTTGAAGAAATCATATGCACAGCAAGAACCTTTCCTTCTATCCCTCCGTTACTCCTTATAAACAGGATAATTTTCAGTTCGTTTCAAGTTTTTATATCGCTCTTTATTTTTAGTTACTAGGTTTTTTCTGTCTTATATAAATTTATTTTGTTCTCAGAGATGAGCTGCTAATCTTCCGTATCCATTTCAAATAACATATAAATATATTATGTATTCACCTTGTGACAGCGGAGTGGTTAAAGCCTCGCCTGGGAACAACCGGTGCCGAGGTTCAATACCTATTGTCGCAAGGAACTTGATTCGTGATAATAACCGCAGCCATTACTTTACTACAATAGCCTTCTTTATAAAAACGACAAAATCCCCGTTTTTTCTTCTGCAGTTTTTTTGCTAAAAGTCTTGTGTTCTTCATCTTTCCGTACTTTTGTAGGTGGATTAACACTTGACCTAGTTTGTAAATGTGGATCGTGATAATAATAGCAGCTGTCACTCCTACTACAACAGCCTTCTTGATGAAAACAACACAATTCATGTCTTTCATATACGATTTTTTTTACTAAAAGTCTTATGTTCGTCGGTTTTTCTTCTTTTACGAGGTGGACTAACCATTGACATAGTTTTTAAAGATGGGTTGTGATAATAGTAGAACCTGTCAACATCGCGACTGGTGCTATTTCCATTAAACCATTATAATAGCACCATCTGATGTATTAGTATAATAGCACCTTGATGTATCTCGTATGAAGGTTTCTTGAAATGAATGTTGCATTCCTCTGCATTTCGTATTTTGAAAGATGTCTTTTGGGATATCTCGAGAAATCATCTTGAGAATTGGCCTTTCCTGTCTTCTCAATAGCCTTTTTCTCTTTTCCTTCATTAGTCATACCAAAATGAGACATGGTTTCTTTTCCCCCTTTATCTGGAGCCATTTTTTTGGAGTCTTAATGAGCTCAATGATTGGCAAAATGAGCAAATCAGAAGGTTGATTTTGGTCTCTAACAATTCCTTAACTGTCATCATTTTCTAATGAACGTCTTGGGTTAGTTGGATTTTCTTTGTCCTTAATGATTTCTTCAACCGGTGCTCCTTCTTCAAGCTTCCAAAAATTTTGTAAGCTTGGTAGGACCTTCTTTTTCAAATTTAGTAGGTTCTGTCAAGAAGCCAATAGGAAGAGAAATGGGCTCACCATCTCCCTCATCAGCAGCCACTTTTGCAGAAATCTTGATGAGCTCATTGATTGGGAAAGTGAGCACATTAGAAGGTTGATTTTGGTCTGTAGCAATTCCTTCGTTTTCAACATTTTCTGATGAACGCCCTGGGTCGGTTGGATTTTCTTTGTCCTTAAGGATCTCTTCAACCGGTGCTCCTTTTTCGTCACTGGGCTCTCTTTTTTCTAAAGCTCTGAAAACTTTCTGAAGCTGGGTAGGACCTTCTTTTTTAGCTTCAGTAAGTTCTGTCAAGAAGTCAATAGGTAGAGAAATGGTTTCGTCATCTCTCTCATCTGGAGCGACTTTTGACGGGGTTTTGATGAGCTCATTGATAAGCGAAGTGAACAAATTAGAAGGTTCATTTTGGTCTTTAACAATTACTTCATTTTCAATTTTTACAGAAAAATATCTTGGCTTACTTGAGTTTCCTTCATCCTTTACGATTTTTTTTCAAGAGTTGATTTGCTTAAACAGTTCTTACTACTTATGTCTTTGTCAATCAGAATGGTATTGTCGACTTTAACCTGAGAATCTGCTTCAGATTGTCTATATTTTCTAAAGACCCACCAAACGGATACAACAGCGCAGGAGGCGGAAATTCCAACGGCAAAGCACTTATATAATACTGAGTTCATGGTGGGTTTAATAGGTAATTACTTTAAAAGATTCAGTAATTTAATGGATAACATACCCTGGGAACCCATATAGTAAAAATGAAGTCATGATACCGTCAATGATGTCATTTACAAAAAAAGGTTGCATGCTGGTTGCGACTTTAATGACATCTGGTAGCTTATATCTTGATTAATCTTAACGCTAGAGCATATAGCGAAAAAAAAATAATGAAAATTTTGGAAGTTTGCTAAAACTCTCGAAGATGGTAAAATAATAATTTTAATATAGTGATAACGATGACTTTTCCTCCATAAATAGAACATGGTGCATGGTACACTAAAGCATTTAAAGGTACAACCTTTGTCAAAAGCCTCAAAGGTGCAACCTTTGTCAAAAGCCTTTGTCATCCTTTGTATTTACGTATATGCACTTGATACTTGCTCGAGAGTAACTTTACTTGAGACTAACTACTCGTGTCTGTGACAACTTATGACTACCACTACAACTAATTGTGATTGCGAATACAACTGCAACGCGAATACTATGGGGGCTACTTGCAACTGCGATTGCGACAACTTGCGAATCAAAATGTTATCACAACTAGTTGCTATTTTGACTGCTACTAGTTGTACTGGTACTGCCAATACGAATGTAACTGTGACTGCATATAATTCTACTATTACAACTAGAACAATTGAATTAAATCCAAAGAGTTCAAATGTATCCTGCTTGTCAAAATGATGCAATACATCCGGGTTGTCAGAAGGGCTTGTCTGAAATATTTCACCAATGGCTAATGTTATTCAGCTGAAATATAGTGATAATGATGACTTTTCCTCCATAAGTAGAATATGGTGCATGGTACACTAAAGCATTTAAAGGTGCAACCTTTGTCAAAAGCCTTAAAGGTGCAACCTTTGTCAAAAGCCTTTGTGATCCTTTGTATTTACGTATATGCACTTGATACTTGCTCGAGAGTAACTTTACTTGAGACTAACTACTCGTGTCTGTGACAACGTATGACTACCGCTACAACTAATTGTGATTGGGAATATGACTGCAATGCGAATGTAACGGGGGCTACTTGCAACTACGACTACTTGCAACCGCGATTACGACAACTTGCGGCTCAAAATGTAATTACAACTAGTTACTATTGTGACTGCTACTAGTTGTACTGGTACTGCTAATACGAATGTAACTGTGACGGTAAATAATTCTACTGAATTGTTGAATTTCTAAAGAGCATTCAGATAAACATAGAGATGGGATGTGTGAAGGGAGGGGTAGGAATTAATTTCATCTTCTTTTTTTTTAGACTAAACCCGAATAAGAGCACCTTAGGGTCATACCTTGCTTTTTATTGGAGAAAAATGTTTTTTGATATTTATTAAATCAATTTTTATGAAGGACAGGCGGTGTTTTGCTTTGTAGGGGTTAAGGAGATGCCTCAAAGAGTGTATTTAAATGCTTAAGTTTTCTAATTTTAATTGAGGTTTCAAGTAAATACAAAATGAATTTTGAGGAAGGGGATTAACTTTTTTATCTCACAATAATAGTAGAAGGAAAAATTCTGACTCTGCCATGAGACTCGCTGTCTTAGGACTAGCCGAGGGATATTGCTAATAGCTTTTGTGTAGGTATGAGGTTTTGGCAAAGGACAGCCGAAAGTCAGGGCTAGATAGTAATTGTTGCGTTTTTCGTATTCTCTACTGATGCCTTATTAGTTCTTTATCATTTCTCGGAAAAAATTAAAATTTTGGTCTATAAATTCGCTTTTTTTAGGTTTAATTTCTCGCTCTTTTTGGATTTTGTTTTTGTATAATGATTGGTGTAAAATAAAAGAACCGTCTTTTGGCAATCCTCGCTGCTATAATAAAACTGACCCAAGTTATTCCTATCAAAGTAGTCAAGGTTTCTTTCTAGATTAGTACTTAGTCAGAGGTGGTTTCAGGGGGGGGTAGACTTTCAAATAAATAATCGGATAGTTGTAATGTTTTGTAATTTCTGAAATTTTGTTTTTATTAAAATAAAGTAGTGGTCGCGGTTGGCAGCAACCTTAAGCAAATAGAATCTAAAATTTTCATTTTGTCCCCGTATGTTCATCACCATTCGTTGAAAATAAGTAGATCAAATTTAAGAAATTTTAATGTTGCTAGAATTAATAGCGCAACACGGGGATGAAGGGGTCTTAGCAAACGCAAGAGTTGCCTGTCAAATATTGCGATTGCTTTGTCTGTTGCCAGTAAGGAGCGGTCGTTTAGTAAACTTAAATTAATATTAATACACCTCAGATAGACTATACGCCAGGAGCTAATTCTAACAACATTAAAATTACTTAAATTTAGTCTACTTACTTTTATTTTCAACGAATCGTGATGAACATATGGGGACAAAATGAAAATTTTAGATTCTATTTGCTTAAGGTTGCTGCCAACCGCGACCACTACTTTATTTTAATAAAAAGTAAATTTCGGAAATTACAAAAAAATTATAACTATCCAATTATTTATTTGAAAGTCTGCACCTCGGAAATTTCTGCACCTGGCGAAGGTGACCCCTCTGTCCCCCGAAAACCACCTCTGACTAAGTACTAACCTAGAAAGAAACCTTGACTACTTTGATAGGAATAACTTGGGTCAGTTTTATTATAGCAGCGAGGATTGCCAAAAGACAGTTCTTTTATTTTACACCGATCATTATGTAAAAACAAAATCCAAAAAGAGCGAGAAGTTAAACCTAAAAAAGCGAACTTATAGACCAAAATTTACATTTTTTCCAACAAATGGTGAAGAACCAATAAGGCATCAGTAGAGACAACGCAACAATTACTATCTAGCCATGCATTTTGGCTGTCCTTTGCTAAAACCTCATATCTACACAAGAGCTATTAGGAATATCCCTCGGCAAGTCCTAAGACGGCGAGTCCCATGGCAGAGTCAGGATTTTTCTTTCTGCTATTATTGTGAGATACAAAAGTCAATACCCTTCCTCAAAATTCATTTTGTATTTACTTGAAACCTCAATTAAAATTAGAAAACTTAAGCATTAAAATACACTCTTTGAGGCATCTCCCTAACCCCTACAAAGCAAAACACCGCCTATCCTTCATAAAAATTGATCTAAATAAATATCAGAAAACATTTTTCTGAAATAAAAAGCAAGGTATGACCCTAGAGCAGGGCTTCCTAAACTTTTGTAATTCCCGACCCCATTTATGATTGCGAGTTTCTCAACGACCCCAACAAATATAAAAGAAAAATAGACTAATATTTTTTGATGATATATTTATTAGGTAACAATATACATGTGCATATGAAATTAAATAAATTTAGAATTCGTTTTGAAACATATAAAAATCTAAAATTGAAATTTGAAAAAATGTTATAGAAATGTTTTTATTAGTTTCAAAAACAAAAGTGGATTCTGACCGTCTTAAATCTCTTGAATATATCCAAGTAGTTGCGAGGTAAATATTAGATTAAAGTTTACGTTAAAAATTTAATGAGATGGATGTGCCTGTTTTTTATTGCATTACAAATCAAATCTTAGTGTAATGTTTGAAACTGCTGGACGTAAGACCTCTTCAACAATTTTTATCGCTGAACGATATTGGGATTTAATGTGTGTTAAAGCTGAAAAAGTAACTTTACATAGATATGTGGTGTTGAATGGCAGAAGTACATTTAACACCATATCGGCGATTGTGGGAAATTCAGTTCTAGTTCCGATCCAGAATTCAATCAAGGGCTTTTTTTGGAATTGTAGTTTTAGTTTGAGTCACACGAAAGCTCAGCAAATTTCTCTTCAGCTTTAAGTGGCAGATGAATCAAACTCACTTAAGCCAATCCAAAACGGCTTTTGAATCCAAACTACTTTTTGTAAATCAATATTTAATATAAAATATGTCCAGAACTGTATTTCTAGCGTCTTTAAGTGATCAACAGTAGTTTTGCAATACAAGTCTTTCGATGAATTTTCTCAATTACAAAAATTTTCGACACTGGAAAACATTTCGAACGAATTTTTTTCGACCCTACTTTTCCAAATGCTGATTTTTTAAATAAAACTTTCAATTTTATCGTTTGAAGTAAATATATCGCAATTTTTTTCCTTGAAGAGACAAGTTAAGATCGTTTAACTTCGCAAAAATATCTGACAGATAACACAGCTTGGATAGCCACAAGTCATTTGGAAAAAAACAGCAAATTCACATTTTGTTCAGTTAAAAATATTTCGATCTCGTCCTTTAATAACAATTAAATAAAAAAAACTAATTTTTTTAGCTGAAAGTAAGGAGCGACATTAAAACTTAAAACGAACAGAAATTACTCCGTATATGAAATGGTTGTCCCCTCTGCAATCCCTCGCTCTTTACGCTAAAGCTTTTAATTGTTTTAAAAAGTAGAATTGTGGCAAAGAGTCAAACTTTAGCGTAAAGAGCGAGGGATTGCGGAGGGGACAACCCATTTCATATACGGACTAATTTCTGTTCGTTTTAAGTTTTCATGTAATGTAAAAAAATTAGTTTTTTTTTATTTAATTTCTGAACGTTTTTGAATTAATGCATGTTTGGTTTTGGCTCTCCGCACATAGATTATTAAAATGAAATTTGTATATTAATTCTTTTTTGGCTAAATGGCTTTCTCTTAGTTTTGATCAGACGATTTTGAGAAATAAGGGGTGGAGAAGGAGGCCTAGTTGCCCTCCAATTTTTCGGTTACTTAAAAAGGCAACTAGAACTTTTAATTTTTAACGAACGTTTTTATTAGTAAAAAATATACGTAACTTAAGAATTAACTTACGTAACAAACTTTCATAACCTTATATTTTTATTATGTATAGGAGGGGTTTGTACCCTCGTTAATACCTCGCTCTTTACACTAAATCGTAAGTTTTGTCCCAATACTTTAAGAATGACCCCTGAATCAGAAAGGCCGTTGAATAAATAGTTGAAATTACTAAAAATACTTTAGCATAAAGAGCGAGGTGTTTATCTCCTCCTAAATACCTCGCTCTTTATGCTAAAGTATTATTAGAACCCCTCATATTCGTAATAATATCTGTTCGTTTTAAGTTTCAATGCTACTCCTTCCTTTCATTTGAAAAAAGTTTTCATGTTTATTTTTCATTGTTTTCTTATAGTAATGCTAGAAAATCCTGCGCCCTTTTCATTGAATTTTTCTTTCCCCGTGACAGATTCCTCCAAGGAAAGATCCTCCAACATAGTCCCCTTTCCTCAGCCCCACCCTCAAACAAAATAAAATCCCCCTGAAAACGTCTGTACACTTCCCAATAACCATTACTATATGTTAACACTGGTCAAAGTTTGTAACTTGCAGCCCGTCCCCCAGGGATTGTGGGGGAGTAAGTCATCCCCAAAGACATAGTTATTATGGTTTTCGACTATGCTGAACAAAATGGCTATCTCAAAATTTTAATCCGTTGACTTTGGGAAAAAATGAGCGTGGGAGGGGGCCTAGATGCCCTCCAATTTTTTTGGTCACTTAAAAAGGGCACTAGAACTTTTCATTTCCGTTAGAATGAGCCCTCTTGCGACTTTCTAGGACAACTTGGTCGATACGATGTCCCCTGGGACAAAGAAAAAAAACAACAAAACAAACAAATAAACACGCACCCGTGATTTGTCTTCTGGCAAAAAATACAAAATTCCACATTTTTCTAGATAGGAGCTTGAAACTTCTACAGTAGGGTTCTCTGATAGCTGAATCTGATGGTGTCATCTATTTTCTTAAATAAGGCAAATTTTCTCAGGCTCGTAACTTTTGATGGGTAAGACTAAATTTGATGAAACTTATATATTTAAAATCCACATTAAAATGTGATTCTTTTGATGTAGCTATTGATATCAAAATTCAATTTTTTAGAGTTTTGGTTACTATTGAGCTGGATCGCTCCTTACTACAGTTCGTTACCACGAACTGTTTGATAATCTTTCTAAACTTTGACCTCTTGACAACCATCTTGCTTCTGCATGTAATAAAAAAGTTGTGTAGTTGGAATCCGTATCCTTACAGAGATTTGAAAATAAGCGACTGTTAAGGGCATGGCTCTTAATAAAATTAAATATAAAAAAAACAAGTTTTTTTAACTGAAAGTAAGGAGCGACATTAAAACTTAAAACGAACAGAAATTACTTCGTATATGAAAGGGGCTGCTTCCTCATCAACGCCTCGCTCTTTACACTAAATTTTGACTCTTTCTCTCAACTCTTCTTTTTAAAACAGTAAAAAACTTTAGTGTAAAGAGCGGGGCGTTGATGAGGAAGCAGCCCCTTTCATATACGAAGTAATTTCTGTTCGTTTTAAGTTTTAATGTCGCTCCTTAATTTCCGTTAAAAAAAACTTTTTTTTATTTAATTTCTGAACGTTTTTGAATCAATGCATGTTTTTATTTTGGCTCTCCGCAGATGAATAATAAAAATAAAATTTGTATATTTTTTTTTTGGCTAAATGGCTTTCTTATAGTTTTGATCGAATGATTTTGAGAAAAAAAGAGCGGGCGAGGAAGCCTAGTTGCCCTCCGATTTTTGGGTTACTTAAAAAGGCAACTAGAACTTCCAATTTTTTATGAATGTTTTATTAGTAAAAGATATACGTAACTTATAAATTAGCTTACGTAACGAACTTTTGTATTCTCATGTTTTTATTACATATATGAGGGGGTTCACCCCCTCGTCAGTACCTCGCTCTTTACACTAAAGCTTAAATTTTGTCCCAATTCATTAAGAATGACCCCTGAATCACAAAAGCCGTAGAATAAATAGTTAAAATTACTAAAAATACTTTAGCGTAAAGAGCGAGGTATTAGTAGGAGGTGAGCTCCTCATAGGCGTAATGATTTCTGTTCGTTTTAAGTTTTAATGCCGCTCTTTACTTCCAGTTGAAAAAACTTTTTCATATTTATTTTTTAATTGTTTTTTTTTAAATAATGCTATAAAATTCCGTGCTCCCTTCAGGGAAATTTTTTTCCCCCATGACAAATTCCTCGATTGAAAGTTCTCCCAACATATCCCCCTATTCTCAGCCCCTCCCCCAACCAAAATCCCCCCTGAAAACGTCTGTCAACTTCCCAATGGCCATTACTATACGTAAGCACTGGTCAAAGCTTGTAACTTGTAGCCCCTCCCACGGGGACTGTGGGGGAGTAATTCGTCCCCAAAGACATAGTTATAAGGTTTTTCGACTACGCTTAATAAAATGGCTATCTCAGAATTTTGATCCGTTGGCTTTGGGAGAATAATTAGCGAGGGAGGGGGCCTAGGTGCCCTCCAATTTTTTTGTTCACTTAAAAAGGGCACTAGAACTTTTAATTTACGCTAGAATGAGCCCTCTCGCAACATTCTAGGACCACTGGGTCGATCACCCCTGGGAAAAAAAACAAAAACAAATAAACGCGCATCCGTGATCTGCCTTCTGGCAAAAAAAAATCCATATTTTTGTAGATAGGAGCTTGAAACTTCTACGATAGGGTTCTCTGATACGCTGAATCTGATTGTGTGACTTTCTTTAAAATTCTGTGACTTTTAGTGGGTGTTCCCCCCTATTTTCTAAAATAAGGCAAATTTTCTCAGGCTCGTAACTTTTGATGGGTAAGACTAAACTTGATGAAACTTATACAATGAAACTCAGCAATAAAATGCGATTCTTTTGATGTAGCTATTGGTATCAAAATTCCATTTTTTAGAGTTTTGGTTACTTTTGAGCCGGGTCGCTCGTTACTACAGTTCGTTACCACGAACTGTTTGATTTATGACCTTAACAGCATCCTGAAGCATATCGTTCAATTCTGGTGCTATCGATCAATTAAGAAGTGCCCAAAGGATTTTTACATGCCGGGACTGTAAGGTCCCGTCGGTCGCGAAAGGGTTAAACTGACTAATTCGGAATTACATGCACTTTGTTCACAATCACACAATGGCTAAGTGAAAATAACACGGAATGTTTATATAGTTTCTTCGAAATAACACTTAGAAATTTTGTTGATAATGTTTGTCAGGATTATTTCGGTTTTAAGAGATTGCCAAAAATAAATCTACATTTTTTAAAAATTTCTATAACATCTTCTGATTCATAGTAAATTTATAAAAGATATTATAATGATTGGAATAGAAATGCTAGTATAAACAGTCTTTTCGAACCAGAAGATTTTATGATATATTTACCTACGATGATTGTTATTTTTCTTTATAACAATAATTATACAAGTTAAAAAACATTTTTTGTTAAATTGTGTTTTTATCACTCGCGACCCCATAATTTTGCTACGCGACCCCAAATGGGGTCGCGACCCATAGTTTAAGAAGCCCTGCCCAAGAGCAATCTTATTCGGGTTTAGTCTAACTAAAGGAAGATGAAATTAATTCTTACCCCCTCCCCTCACACACCCCATCTCTATATTTATCTGAATGCTCTTTGGAAGTTCAACAATTTTTTCCAGAAATACAAAGTTTTCGGTATCGTATACTCCCCCCTACAGATTGGACCACCAAGTTTTTTCAATTATAAATGCGCAATTATATACTTAAGCCTTTTTTTATTTAATTTAATATCTTTGGAAGTTTCAACTTAATACCGTTAGCTGATCCTGCGATACGGTAGATACGCCCTATTCACAACCAGGATGCTCATAATTTTATTTTTATTAAGTTCAACATCCCCCTCAACCATTCTCTGGACGTTTTAACTACACATCCACTATTTTACCTAACGTACAGATGCCATTATGAAAATCCGGATGTATGTGGTATCTTTTGACTTAATTCAACATCCCAATCTACATTTCCTGAAAGTTTCAAGTTAACAATCTTAGCTAATCTTGAAATATTGCAGTTCCACTCATTAACAACTGGATACAAATAGTGTCTTTAAGTTTGACATTCCCCTTAAAATTCCCTGAATGTGTCAACTTCATGCTCTTCTCAAACCGTTCTTGGAATACTGAAGATACACCGTTTTGACAACCTGTATTCATAAGACGTCTTTGATTTTGTTCAACATCCCTTTTAGCATTCCATGAGAGTTTCAACTTAACATCCGTAGTAGTGAGATCAATATAGATACGTACTCGCACTTTTAAAATTTCAGCTGAATAACATTATCCATTGGAGAAATATTTCAGACAGGCCCTTCTGACAACCCGGATGTATTGCATCATTTTGACAAGCAGGATACATTTGAACTCTTTGGATTTAATTCAATTGTTCTAGTTGTAATAGCAGAATTATTTGCAGTCACAGTTACATTCGTATTGGCAGTACCAGTACAACTAGTAGCAGTCAAAATAGCAACTAGTTTTGATAACATTTTGAGTCGCAAGTTGTCGCAATCGCGGTTGCAAGTAGCCCCCATAGTATTCGCGTTACAGTTGTATTCGCAATCACAATTAGTTGTAGTGGTAGTCATAAGTTGTCACAGACACGAGTAGTTAGTCTCAAGTAAAGTTACTCTCGAGCAAGTGTCAAGTGCATATACGTAAATACAAAGGATGACAAAGGCTTTTGACAAAGGTTGCACCTTTAAATGCTTTAGTGTACCATGCACCATGTTCTATTTATGGAGGAAAAGTCATTGTTATCACTATGTTAAAGTTATCAAAAGGTTTCAGTCTTATAAGTATACCAAAAGGTTACTGTCTTCAAATTTTATCTATTGTGGTAAAAGCTTCTGTACTAGTACTGTTTCTTTTATATTCCGGTTTCCCTTGGAGTTGATGTCTCTGGATTGAGTTGGATATTTAATTGAGTTGGTGAAATCATGTGCTACTCCCTTCCCAGCTTGTCATTTTCCGGGGATTATTAAGGTGGGTGACTCAATTTTGTTTTTGGATTTTTTTTATATTTTTTCTTTGTGTTGGTATTTTTTTCTCCCCTGTTCTTCCCCGGCCATGGAGCCTTATGGGGAGATTGTCTTGAAGTAATTTTTTGTTTATGAATTTTATTGTTAAATAAAGAACTAAGAACTCAGAACTAGTTAAGCGCTACTCCTGGCTCGAAGCATATTTGAACGAAAGTGCTTCTTCCATGAACATCGATTAAGAAAAATGTAAGGGTGGAGTAGAGGGCATAAGGATTTTCCTACTCAGAACTAGTTGAGCGCTACTCCTGCCTCGAAGCATATTTGAACGAAAGTGCTTCTTCCATGAACATCGATTAAGAAAAATGTAAGGGTGGAGTAGAGGGCATAAGGATTTTCCTACTCAGAACTAGTTGAGCGCTACTCCTGCCTCGAAGCATATTTGAACGAAAGTGCTTCTTCCATGAACATCGATTAAGAAAAATGTAAGGGTGGAGTAGAGGGCATAAGGATTTTCCTACTCAGAACTAGTTGAGCGCTACTCCTGCCTCGAAGCATATTTGAACGAAAGTGCTTCTTCCATGAACATCGATTAAGAAAAATGTAAGGGTGGAGTAGAGGGCATAAGGATTTTCCTACTCAGAACTAGTTGAGCGCTACTCCTGCCTCGAAGCATATTTGAACGAAAGTGCTTCTTCCATGAACATCGATTAAGAAAAATGTAAGGGTGGAGTAGAGGGCATAAGGATTTTCCTACTCAGAACTAGTTGAGCGCTACTCCTGGCTCGAAGCATATTTGAACGAAAGTGCTTCTTCCATGAACATCGATTAAGAAAAATGTAAGGGTGGAGTAGAGGGCATAAGGATTTTCCTTCAGTTTTTATTTCATGAAGATACAAAGAAAAAATATTATCTTCAGAATTCAGGAGGGGGGAGATTTATTACGATCTTTTCAGTAGAAATATAAAATAAGATATTATCCAAATATCCACATTGGCGCCCTTGGCTTCCTCCAGTTCAAAGAAACAACGAGAAAAGCAAAAGCAAGTCCAATGTCAGCATGGATTTACTCTCACACTTTCAGCCCCCTATTTGTTTTCTTAGGTTCGGATAATATATATTCAAAAAAGTGTTTATTTTCTGCGTTGGAAAGCAAAAATTCTTTTTACTGGTGACGCATACTTATAAAATCACTCATTTTGGCAAACACTGAAAAAACAAGAAATATTAAGATACAACTCTCAAACTGCAGTCAAAAATACAAAAGCAATCGAAAGCTAAAGAAGAAAACCGAAGAGGAGCCCTCAACAAAACAAAACATGTAAATACTATAAAATAAAATTTAACAAAAGAAAAGTAGATCCTTCCTCCAACCTTGCCTTGCAGCCACTAATTGAATTTTCAGAACTATATCAGGGATAAATGTCTTTGCTCGGAATCCTGGCAGGGTTTCTTAAATCTATGATCTTAAAAGCATGATAGTATATACACAATTAATACAGTTAAAAAGTTTTTTTTAGTTATTTATTTCACGTCTCAAAAATAAACGACGAAGCTCCACTACTACTTGAAGCACCTCTCTCTTGTAACCCTTCATTAGCATTGGGATTTTCTCCACTTATTATGTTACTATTGAAAATAAATCACACATCTAAAAATAAAAATAATTTTCAATAAAGCGCAAATGCGAGGAGGGGGGGGGGGTGATAAAATGGCTGCATTCACAGCGTCAACAAAGGTAATAAAGTAGTAAACTATTTTGTAATATTTTGTCTGTTTTGTAATTGTTTAATTGTATAACTGTTTTCTTATCTCCCCTCCTCCTGCTCTTACTTCACCCATTTGTTGAAGAACTGTTTTTATGTGGATTCTATTAGTACTCCTCAAAACATTTACTCGTGCCGTGTGCACTTTTTAACGGTGCATCCCTCCCCCATTCAAGGATTTTCCAAGTTGCACAAAAATCAAGGCTAAAGGTTAAAGACTGAAAAATCCGGACTGTCCGAAAATTGCGTACATAGAAAAGAAAATGAAATAAAGAAAACACAAGAAAAAGGCTCCCAATTATTGACAAATATTATTAATATATAAATATTAGTACGATAAAGTTTGGGATATGTAGCATATATAAAAAGGAGCACAATCATAGACTTTATCTGCTTTAATTAAACTTGGAAAAAATTTCAACTTTATTCGAGCGTATTTTCATTTCCAAGAACGTCAATTAAGTTTAATCAATAGAAAAAGTCTTGGACTGACTAAAATGTTTCAATTTCAAATAGTTTTCACTTTTGATCAAAACCTGAATATCTAAATTAGTAGCTTTAAAAAATAGCTGTAAAGTTGAAAAGGCGAATTTTTTGAAAGCAGGGCGGGCACAATGCACCTTAGGGAAAGTCCTGTGGTGGCGCAGTGGATTTGACCTTAGCTTGGTAATACGGGATCCAGAGATCGAATCACGCTGCAGGAATGCACTGCAGGGCCGACGCAGGGACCTTAGTAGTCAAGAAGCGTCGTTAATTCTTAAATAAATAAATAACCTTAGGGAAAAGTTTGTTGCCTTTTATGACTCCGTGGGATATCCCAAACAATAGATTTAGATACATTAACTACCGGTTTATATGCATTTCTTCAGAAAGGTTGACGTCGAAAGGTATAACCTGGCAGAAAATGCCAAGTAAATGATTTAGGACGTTGTGGTGCCAGTCGAAATGACATAAATGTCACGACAAAAATATTCTATACACTATTCAGACTGGCCCATGGTAGTGGGGCAAGCACAATGGCAAACACTCCATTGTTAGCTCAGATACGGTAATCCAAGTCAGTCAAGAGTATCAATTCAAGAAAAGGTAGTGAGAGGTTAGGCAAAATGTATTTTAAAATCCTAAGGGGAGAGTACTTTTGCAGTTGTTTATTTCCTCAGTGAAAGTACAAAAAAAAGGTATTTCAAATAGAAATAATTTTTTTCCAAAATCTAGGGTGAGGCGGAAAATAAATCTAAGGGGACCCTGAAGTGGGTATGCTTCATTTTTTGGAAAACAAAGATTTTTGCTTCGCCCCATACAAATAGGAAACCAATTGATTAGTTCATTCTTTTTTTCCTTTACTTCACTTTTTTCCAAATTAGTTTTATCCTTTTTCACTAAAAAAGATAGTTAAAAATCAAAGTTTTCGATACCAAAATTGTTCTTGTCAAATGTTGAATCCCTAAAAAAAGCTTACTCACTTACTTCACCCGTAAAAGTTATGTCATGTACCATATTACATTTCCATTGCTGCAACCGATCTAATATTGAGCCAAATTATAAAATAGCCGTCTACATTTTTTTAAAGAAGCATTTAAATTTTCCTACCAACAACACGCAAACTAAAATCTCATCTTCTTCCTTTTAAGTTTTAGGCTACTTTTGTCGCATAAAAAAAAAACTGGCTTCATTTCTTTCATGTGACAAAATTGATTTAGAGCTTAAAAGGAAGAAGAGGAAATTTAGCTATGAGATACAAAAATTCAATGGAAGATTTAAAATCTAAATCCCACATAAAGATCCTTAGAATTTGTCTCACAAACACTCAAGAAGTCATAGTAAATCAAGAAGATTTTTCCCGAGGAGTCACATACTTTTGCTGCGTCAGACGTAGGCCAGGGGATTCACTCCCAAAAGCAATGTACGAGTACCACCCCAAGAGGACGCGCAAAAACAGTCGAGCAAGACACATCTTACGACGGCTGGCAGTATGGCTGGGACCTTGGAAGAGTAGAATTGTCTCTCCATAAGCGAATGCTTTGATTTTACTACCAATAGAAGTTCTGAACAAAATAGAAGAAAGTAATGAAACAAATAAATCTAACAGTAGAAAAAATTAAATTTGTCCGAGCTTCACATAAGTTCCGTTTTTGGGCTAAGGCTTTTTTTCCAATTCAGATGATATATTTGTATGGCTTCTTTCTCTTCTATTTCTTACGCTTTTGTTTCGTCTTCTGTTTTGTCAAGAAGTACAATTAGCCACATATTCAAAATATTCATTTAGAATCAAATATTCATTGCTGGCTTCAGAAAAAGTCCCTAATCCATATAACTCCTAATTTTAGTATTTAAGAAAAAAACAAAAACAATTACGACCTGGCAGATCGTGAAAAAAATAAGAAGAAAATTAAATAAATGTTGTAGATATTTTGTCCTGAATTAAGTTATTACGTGAATTAAGTTAAGTAAGTTTTTCCAGGAATATCTTATATTTCTTACTGTTGTTTATTTCTAAAACATAGCAAAAAAGATACCAGAACTAATAATTAACTACGACTGAACAAAATATAAAACTTGGTAAACATTAACCAGGTGCAAAAGTTAACTGATAGGGGGCGGGTGAAATAAGTTTACTTTTTCCGAAAGACACTATCAAATTCATAAATAGGAATATTTAATATGTAAAAAGCGTAGTAACATCTTTTCGATAAGAATTAATAGTACTTGAAGATTTTTTTTCCATATTATAGAACAAACACAGATATAAACAGAGACCAGACACTGGCGAACACTCCATTGACAACTACCAGAACAAAAGAAGCTAGCTTTATTGTAAAAAAAATTTAAAAAGGGTAATAAAAACTTGTTGATAAGGTTTAATAATACTTTTTTTTTCTCACATTACACAACAAACACAGATGTAAACTGAGACAAGGACACCGGCGAACACTCCATTGACAACTACCAGAACAAAAGAACTAGCTTTATCACCAAATACAAAAAAAAATACGAAATTGTAGCTTGTAGAAAAGAATGGAAAAATATGAAATGAAAATTGTACACGACTATTTCAAAATAATTATTAATGTTTGTTTCCGTTGTTTTAAATACGATTTATAGATCTATAAATTACAGGTTGAAAACCAAATTAATCGGAAAGTCGAATTAAAAATTATAAATGAAAGTAATTAATATTTTAATAGCTAGAGTCTCTTTACTGATTCAGGCAAGACACATAAAACTAATCACAATTACTTACTAATGAAAAATCTTTTTAGCAGAGCATTTTGCGATTTTATAGGATAGACAGGCCGCTGAGACAGCGTACTTGTGAAAACTCCATCCGTATTTATCAGATTTAAAGAATTAGCTTTGTCGTGAAAAGCATTTACCATTAGAGACTTCTTTTCAAATAGAAATTATGATAATGACTTATCAAATATATCCTTAAAATAAACCAATGGATTAAGTCATTCACGCCATTCCTTATTTTTGAAGAGATGAAAAGCGCCACCCTTTTTAAAGCTATGCTTCTTTTATATCTGACAACGCAATACGTGTAACCTAGATACGTGTAGCTTAGACGTGTAACTTGTACTGAATGCTATTATTACTACTAACAACTCAGTGCATCACCAAGCTGTCTGAGGTCAAAACAGCTACGCACGCTCCTCTTCCGTCCCAATCTATTCAAAGCCTCCTTGTTTAACTCTTCCCAAGAAGTTCCCATTTCCCTTAAATTTAGAAAGCTCCCACTGTCCTGAATAAAGAAAAGAAAAAATTCAATTGAGCAGCAAAGATCAATTGACTAAGCAGAAAACTGTTTTTCAAAAATTTGTTTACTACTTTCTTGAAAATGAAATTGTAAAATATAAATAGTGTTATACTTTAACATGCTTTACAAATTTCACATGAAAAAAAAGAAGTGATACAAGAACAGTTCGGTCGACAAAAAATTGTACTGCACTTTACACAATATAAGTTTTCACAAATTGTGAGCATCACAAATTTTTATTTAACACCCTATTTGCCCTAATTAAAGAAAGACAAAATACAATTGAGCAGCAAAACCACTTGATTAAGTAGAAAACTATTTTTCTAGGAAATGTTTTATACTTTCTTAAAAACGAACTCTAAAATATAAACGGTTTAATACTTTAATATGCTGTAAATATTTAAACTGGAAACAAAATAATTAAATAAAAACGGTTTGGTTGAAAAAAACTGTATTGACAAATGATGATGGTTTTACAAACCAATGGTTTGCTAGTTTTAGGAGTGTTATTTAACAATCTTGTGCAACTAACAATCTAAGAAATCATCATTGCAGATTGTTAGTGGCACAAGTTCGTTAGTTTTACAGTTGTAAAAGAAGAAATAGGTTTTTATCGACCTGTATATAACTTGTATTTTAAATTTCATTCGTATTCAAATATATATATATATATATATATATATATATATATATATATATATATATATATATATATATATATATATATATATATATATATATTTGTGATTTATGTGAGCAACTGATGGGCCAAGTTCAGCATACTCTTGTTTTTATCATACACATATTTGTTGGAATGTGGAGAGGGAGGCGAGGATGGAGTCACTGATCCAGACAGAGCACTTGCAGTCGTGGGATCCAATAATTTCAATTTTCCTTGTAGATGGTGCTAGAGCAGTGATTTCTTTCAGCATTCTCATAGTAATACCTTGATACATTGTTGTTCCACTAGAAAGAACAGTATTGATATACAGGACAATCTTAATATCTACTTCACACTTCATAATACTGTTGTAAGGGGTTTCATAGATGCTACCGATTCTCATACCAAAGAAGGATAGCTAGAATAGAGATTCGGGACACCTGAAGTGCGCATTTGCAACTATGATGACCTGTAAATCAAGAAACTCATACTTCTTCCCCAAAAATATTGGCAGCTATGGCCATTTCTTGTTCGAAGTCAATACCTACATAGCCGAATTCTCCTTTGATATCATGGACAGTTTCTCCTTCAGCTGTGTGAAAGAGTAGAATCTCGCAGTCAAAATTTTTACGAGGTAGTCAGTCAAACGGCGAGAGGCCAAGTTCAAACGAAAGATGGCAGGAGGGAGAGCATAGCCTTCACAGATAGGTACGGAGTGAGAGACACCGTCATCAGAATCCAAGATAATGCCAGTGATTCTGCTAGAGGCGAAGAGAGAAGACAGCTTGAATGGCAAAATATTTTGCTGGTGTGTTGAAAGTTCCAAGGATAATACGAGCCATCTTTTCTCGGTTGGCTTTTGGGTTAAGCGGGACTTCAGTCAGCAGCGCCAAGTATTCCTCTGGCGCTACACGGAGCTCATTGAAAAATTATGATGGCAGATTTTTTTCCGTATCGTCCCAATTGGTAACGATGCCATGATTGATCTGGTACTTTAGGGTCCGGATGCCTCTTTGGGAATGGACTTCATTTCTTATGTAGCGGACCATTTGTCCCATGCCGACTATACCACTCTGATGACTTGGGCGATCAACAAAGGGTAGACGGCAAACATCACCGGCTAAAGTGGCTATGCACATTCTGGATCCACTGTTAACAACAAAAGCAGCAAATTCGTCTTGCCATTTTCCTTATAGGAAATTGAAAATGAAGCAATAAACCCCACAACAGCTGAACAGTAATTTCCATTTTCCTTATAGAAAATTTTCGAATCAATATAGAAACTGTATATTTGCAGATCATTCGTAACAAAGTAACATTTTCACTTCATTTGGGAATACTGGCTCCAACTTTGCCCCCCCCCCCCGAAGATTTTGAGAAAATTACACCACTGGTTCTAAGAAATTCACGAGTTTCTTAGAAAAGCTGGAAAAAACAAGGAAAGAAATAAAGATAAAGGCTCCTGAAAAGTAAAGATAAAGTAAAGATAAAAGCCCCTGCAAAGTAACAAAATATTGTGTGTAGTGACTTTGGTTACAGAGTTCTGTTAAGCGCCATTCAAACTTAGTTTAGTGCGTCTTTTTATATATGATCAAGCTCACAGTTTGGATGTTTTACTGTCACATTTCCGGTGTTTTAGTATCAATATTTTGATTCGATTTAAATTTGAAAACTCACAAGAAAACAAAAATACAACTTTTAAAAAGCTACTTTTTGACATATAACTATTCTTATGATCATTTAAATATAATACTATTTTATCCTAATCGTTTATTACATTTTTAATTTATTCACTTTGATAAATGAATTTTTATGAAAGAGAATAAACTTAGATAATAACCGGAACTAATCGTGACAAAATTCACTTTTATTGTACTAATAATATGCATGCTTGGAAGTGTAAAAATAACCAATGTTTGCAATTTCATGCAGGTTAGGTGCTTATATCATATCTATTCTTTTTTGTAAAATCTTCATTTTCATTTTAACCATTTCTCTATAGTCGATCTGTAACATTTCCTTGACGTGGTCAATACTTTCTGAAACTTCAAATTCGCTTAACACTGAAAAAATCATACGAATACAGAAAAGAACAGACTTACAAACGAATTAATTGTCCAACTGTTGTCCTGAAGCTTATTCACAATTCTTCCTGCTCACACACCCAGTTTTCTATTATAGCCCTTCATTTTACTATCTTATTACAAAAATCAGAAGAGTAGACACAAGGGTTGGGGGTGGAATTTACTATTTCTAGTTCATAGTTTTTTTCTATCCTCCCCCCTACATTTTCGTGAATTGGCGCCACTGGTAAAACGAAACAACATTTACAAACATATTAGATGTCCAGCAATTGTCCCAGTGCCTATTTTTTCCACACACTGATTTCCATTTTATCATCTTATTAAAAAAAAATCAGAAGATTATAAAAAACAGATTTACAGCTAAATTAGTTTTTTTTTTCCAAATCCATTTTACAATCTTATTACAAAAAATAGTCACAAGAATACAAACAATAACAAAAGAATTATATACGAACTGGCAGTCCAGCTGGCTTCGTGCTGGCTCCAGCTGGCCAGAACCTGGCGGCTTCATTTTAAACACCTTAATACATAAAAAGAAAAAAAAAGAAAATTAAGATTCCATTAACCATCCAGCTTTTGTTTTTACAGCTTCTTTCTTCTTCTTCCGAATTTCGTTTCTGGTGCAAGCTAGGCTTAAATCTGCTCTACAAAGGACTAGAGATTTCAAAGTAAATGAATAGGATTGCTTCACCAGTTTCAATTCTTTCAAATTTCCCTGATACTGAATCATCAACTCCCTAAACTGACCTAACAAATTGAATAAAAAAGAAGAAACAGTTTCTGTAGTGGTTTCCAAGCCTTCCCCTTGAAAACCTTTTATCTCACAGTAAACTTTGTCAAAAAATTCTTTGTAATACATATAATTTTCATTCAGCTTCTGATTTTCACCACTCAGCTCCAATACTTTCTGTTCCTGCTTCTCAATATCGCTCTGCATACATTTCACTTTCTCACGCAATTCTTCATATTTAATTTTTTCTTCTAGTAGCATCAATCTTTCATCCATAACAGACGATATTCTCTTTTTCAGCTCCCCAATTTCACTATCTTCATCACTACTTTGAGGTACATTAGGAACAAGGGGTAATTCATGAGGTTTTTCTTGCAAACGCCTCAACCGTTTCAAATCAGGAACTTTTTTAGGGTTTTTAACTAAAGCTAATTCATTGTGCAACTCTTGACATTCAGTAACTAGGGCCTCCTTATCTCGAAGTAGACATACTATTTCGTCAGCAAATTTTTCAGGCGTATCACCAATAAAGTAAGAAGATATTATTTGTAGCCATTTTTTCAGCTCATTGTTTAATCTTCTAATTTCTTCGTCTTTAATATTATCTTGCAAATTCAGTTCACATTTCGCTTTCAGTAGATCGTATTCTGTTCTCAGTTTGGCTATCATTTCTGATTGTTTGTCGATATGCACATCTTTCTCTGTCAAGTTTGTCTCAAACTGATACTTATCAAATTCTTTTTCTCTTTTCAGCTCAGAAATGAGGTATTTCCCTTCTGACAGTTCTTTTTCTAGAGTTTCTATCCTCTGTCGCAGATCTGAAACTTCATTGTCTTTCTCTTCAAGTCTATCCATTAGTATTTCACTAACTAAAAAATAATTATTATATACCAAAAAATCAAAATCAAAAATATATTATATACTTCGTAAATATGGGAAGAGTAAATTCGGTCTAAAATATAATTATTACATATCAGAAAACGAAAATAAAAAAAACGTATTATATACTTCGTAAATATGGGAAGAGTAAATTCGGTCTAAAATATAATTATTATATATCAAAAAAAGAAAATAAAAAATATTTTATATATTTCGTAAAAATGGGAAGAGTAGATTCGGTCTAAAATATAATTAATATATATCAAAAAACGAAAATAAAAAAACTATATTATATATTTCTTGAATATGGGAAGAATAAATTCGGCCTAAAATGTAATTAATGCATATCAAAAACGAAATAAAAAAATAAAATAAATTATATACTTCGAAAATAGGGGAAGAGTAAATTCGATAATCAATATTTATAAAAAAAAACGAAAATGAAAAAAAATATATTATATATTTCGTGGATATGGGAAGAGTGAATTCTGGTCTAAAATATAATTTATCACATCAAAAGCGAAAATAAAAAATATATTATATACTTCGTAAATATGGGAAGAGTGAGCTCGGTCTAAAATATAATTAATATATATATCAAAAAACGAAAATATAAAAATTTATTATACACTTCGAAAATACGGGAAGAGTAATTCGGACTAAAATGTAACTATTATATATCAAAAAACGAAAATAAAAAATATATTATATAGTTCGTAGATATGGGAAGAGTAGATTCGGTCTAAAATGTAATTATTATATATATAAAAAAACGAAAATAAAACCATAATTCATAAATATGTGAAGAATAACTTAGGTCTTTATACAATATCGTCTTGCAATATGGGAAGAGTGAATTCGGTCTAGTTAACAGGAAGATTGGGACCATATTGCTTGTTAACGTTCACAGGTTAACAGGACTATGCTAAAACGTAGTTTTCCAGTTATTCCTAAACGTGGAACCAAAATCAAATTAGTTTCCAAGCAATATGGACCAAATGCTGGTGAGAAAAAAAAGTAAGGCAAACCCACAAAAAGAACCAACTTTTGAATAAATTTTCCGATTAAGTAATGAGATCATTAAAAAATGCACATACCTTTAGAATCGGAATTTCATCCTGAATTCAAATATAACATTTGTTTACGCAGTAAATGAACTTAACCCCAGCCCCCTCCTAATGTGCAAATATATTTCTTGAATTGTAAATATACACTGAATTTTCCAAAAGTCACTCTTTTCTTCAATTTGATTTGACAGTTTGTCAAAATAATAGAAAATTCATTTGATATACACTATTCAGGGTATATATTTGCACATTAGGGGGTTGGAGTAGAGTTTATTTCCGACACTAACGAACATTATTTTTGGATTCAGGATGAAATTATGATTCTAAAGATGTACCTAGTTCTTAGCTATCTCATGAGTGAGTTAATCGGAAAGCTTACCAACTTTTTATACAGCCTAGAGCTATATTCACCCCAATTAGGGTGGACTGGAACACAACTATGATAGCAGTGATTATTACCTTTGATGTGTTTATAGAAAAACATGTTATGTATTTCTGTGTTTTGTTTCGGTGTTGCGTGTGTTCCGTTATAAGGGAACCTTCTTAATTGAAATACTAGGATTTTCTTCAGAAAACATAAAATTAAAACGACTGGTTTCTACTACGAAGTCCCACTCACAGTTAAAATTTGAATAGATTTTATAAAAGATTAATTTCCTGTCCCTCCCCCTCTCCATTAGAGGATTGAGTCTTCTCTTCTTAAGACTGAAACTGCGTGACCCGTCATTATTTGGAAAACCTCAATGATCCTTAAAATCAGAATACATAAGGTAAAATATTTTTTGTGCCCCTCTCCCTATCACGGAAATACTCCAAACCCAATTAAGAAAAGAAAGTTTTTCCTTCCAACGATTTATATAGTCCAGGTTTTTTACTTTCAAAGGAGTGGTAGGCATTGATGACCACCTTTGTTTCTTTTATTGTTCAGGTGGTGGGACAAAAGCTTCTTCTTTTACCTTATCTTGTCTTTTGTCATTATGAAAGAAATATCACCGAACCTTTTTTTTTCTTTTAATTGTTCAGGCGGTGGGACAAAAGCTTCTTGTTCTTCCAACGATTCATCAAGTCCAGAATTTTGATTTTCAAAGGTATAGTAGGCATTAATGGTCTTATCCATGTCAAAATCCCAAACCCAATCATCATCCCTATTATTTTCAATTTTAACACGTTTTGATCCTCGCTGTCCAGGTTGATTTTTGTTGACTCGCTCAAATGTTCGGTGTCAAATGACTTCTAATCGCGTGAGTCTTTGCTCTTCATATTCATTTTTGACACGCTCACTTGCTCGGTGTCGCATGTCTTTTAACCACGAGTGTCTTTGCTCTTTATTTTCACTTTTGAAACGCTCTAATTGTCGTTTTTTGCACATCTTCCAACCATTTTCTTCCAGCCATTCTTATTTTTTACATGTATTTGTATTTTGAGTACTTTACACAATTTAGAAATGGCCTTTGCTTAAGCTGTCCATATTAGTGTTGTCGCTACTGATGGTCCAGGCAGTGGTTCCTAAATTGAGGCCGTCATCAATTATAAATAATGCGTTCCATTATTTTCTATTTCAATAGAGCGGTAATTTTCTGAATTTCAGAGAAAATTTGGTAATTTTCAAATTTTCAGAGAGCGAGTTTTCTGAATCTAGAGTTTGTTTTAGCCTATCAAACAGTTCGTGCTAACGAACTGTAGTAAGGAGCGACCCGGCTCAATAGTAACCGAAACTCTAAAAAACAGACACATTTGTCAAAGAAACAACACATTTTGATACCAATAGCCACATCAAAAGAATCACATTTTTATGTTGATTTTAAATATATAAGTTTAATGAAGTTTGGTCTTCCCCATCAAAAGTTACGAGCCTGAAAATATTTGCCTTATTTTAGAAAATAGGGGGAAACGCCCCCTGAAAGTCATATAATCTTAACGAAAATCACACCATCTGATTCATCGTATCAGAGAACCGTACTGAGGAGGTGTGAGGCTAATGTGGAGTGTTGTATTTTTTGCCAGAAGACAGATCACGGATCCGTGTTTATTTGATTGTTTGTTTTTTTTTTCTCAGGGGTTATCGTATTGACCAAGTGGTCCTAGAATGTCACGAGAAAGCTCATTCTAACAAAAATTATAAGTTCTAGAGCCTTTTTTAAGTGACCAAAAATTGGAGGGCACCTAGGCTCATTTTAGGCACCTACGCTCATTTTTCCCAAAGTCACCGGATCAAAATTCTGAGATAGCCGTTTTATTCAGCATAGTGGAAAGACCTAATAGCTTTGTATTTAGGGACGACTTACTTCCCCACAGTTCCCAGTGGAGGGGCTGCAAGTTAAAAACTTTGACCAGTGTTTACATAAAGTAATGGTTTTTGGGAAGTGTACAGACTTTCCGGTTTTTTTTTTTGGTTTGGGGGGGTTGAGGGGAGGGGGTTACTTAGGAGGATCTTTCCATGGAGGAATTGGTCATGGGGGAAGAGAATTTCCATGAAGGGGGCGCAGGATTTTCTGGCATTATTTAGAAAACAATGAAAAAATAAATATGAAAAAGTTTTTTCAATCGAAAGTAAGGAGCAGCATTAAAACTTAAAACAAACAGAAATTGTTACGAATATGAGGGGGTTCACCGCCTCCTAATAACTCACTCTTTAGTGTAAAGTATTTTAGATATTTTAAATATTTATTCTACGGCCTTTGTGATTCAGGGGTCATTCTTAATGAATTGGGACAAAATTTAAGCTTTAGTGTAAAGAGCGAGGCATTGACGAGGGGGCGACCCCCCCCCCATATACGTAATAAAAACGTTCGTAGAAATTAAAAGGTCTAGTTGCCTTTTTAAGTAACCAAAAAATTGGAGGACAACTAGGCCTCCTCCCCCGCTCCTTTTTTTTTCAAAATCGTCCGATCAAAACTATGAGATAGCCATTTAGCCAAAAAAAATTTAATTTTACATTTGTTTTTTTTTTTAATTGAAATTTTTTTAGAAATTACTGTTTTAAAAAGTAAAGTTGAGAGAAAGAGTCAAACTTTAGCGCAAAGAACAGGGCATTGAGGGGGGAACAGCGCCCCTCATATACGGAGAAATTTCTGTTCGTTTTAAGTCTTAATGTTGCTCTTTACTTTCAGTCAAAAAACTTGTTCTTTTTTATTTAATCAAACAGTTCGTGGTAACGAACTGTAGTAAGGAGCGACCCGGCTCAATAGAAACCAAAACTCTAAAAAATGGAATTTTGATACCAATAGCTACATCAAAAGAATCGCATTTTAATGTTGATTTTAAATATATAAGTTTCATCAAGTTTAGTCTTACGCACCAAAAGTTACGAGCCTGAGAAAATTTGTGTTATTTTAGAAAATAGGGGGAAACACCCCCTAAAAGTCATAGAATTTTAACGAAAATTACACCGTCAGATTCAGCGTATCAGAGAACCCTACTGTAGAAGTTTCAAGCTCCTATCTACAAAAATGTGGAATTTTGTATTTTTTGCCAGAAGGAAGATCACGGACGCGTGTTTATTTGTTTTTTTGTTGTTTTTTTCCAGGGGCGATCGTATCGACCCAGTTGTCCTAGAATGTTGCGAGAGGGCTCATTCTAACGGAAATGAAAAGTTCTAGTGCCCTTTTCAAGTGACCAAAAAAATTGGAGGGCACCTAGGCCCCCTCCCACGCTAACTATTTTCCCAAAATCAACGGATAAAAATTCTGAGATAGCCATTTTATTCAGCGTAGTCAAAAAACCTTATAACTATGTCTTTGGGGACGACTTACTCCTCCATAGTCCCCGTGGGAGGGGTTACAAGTTACAAACTTTGACCAGTGCTTGCATATAGTAATGGTTATTGGGAAGTGTACAGGTGTTTTCAGGAGGATTTTTTGGTTGGGGGGGAGGGGTTGAAAAGAGGGGGATATACTGGGGGAACTTTCCATCGAGGAATTTGTCATGGGGGAAGAAAATTTCCATGAAGGGAGCGCAGGATTTACTAGCATTATTTAAAAAAAACAATGAAAAAATAAATATGAAAAAGTTTTTTTCAGCTGGAAGTAAGGAGCAGCATTAAAACTTAAAACGAACAGAAATTATTACCCATACGAGAGGCTCACCTCCTCCTAATACCTCGCTCTTTACGCTAAAGTATTTTTAGTAATGTCAACTATTTATTCTACGGCTTTTGTGATTCAGGGGTCATTCTTAATGAATTGGGCCAAAATTTAAGATTTAGTGTAAAGAGAGAGGTACTGACGAGGGGGCGAACCCTCTCATATGTGTAATAAAAACATGAGAATAAAAAATTCTTTACGTAAGCTAGTTTATAAACTATGTATATCTTTTACTAATAAAAAGATTCGTAAAAAATTAAAAGTTCTAGTTGCCTTTTTTATTAACCAAAAAATTGGAGGGCAACTAGGCTTCCTCCCCCGCTCTTTTTTTCTCAAAATCATTCGATCAAAATTATGAGAAAGCCATTTAGCCAAAAAAAAAAAAAAATGCAAATTTTCGTTTTAATTATTTCTCTGCGGAGAGCCAAGATCAAAACATGCATTGAGTCAAAAACGTTCAGAAATTAAATAAAAAAACAAGTTTTTTCAACTGAAAGTAAGGAGCGACATTAAAGCTTAAAACGAACAGAAATTACTTCGTATATGAAAGGGGCTGCTTCCTCATCAACGCCCCGCTCTTTACGCTAAAGTTTTTTACTGTTTTAAAAAGAAGAGTTGAGAGAAAGAGTCAAATTTTAGCGTAAAGAGCGGGGCGTTGATGAGGAAGCAGCCCCTTTCATATACGAAGTAATTTCTGTTCGTTTTAAGTTTTAATGTCGCTCCTTACTTTCGGTTGAAAAAACTTGTTTTTTTATTTAATTTTCTATAAAATCGATCTGAAATTACATTGAATATCTAGCTCTTTCACAATTCACTGAGGGAAGTCTAAGTGTTCCCAAACGAGCAGAAGATGAAGAGAGTGGGCAAGAGGACAAGAGTATATGAATGGGTGAGAGGAAGAAGTGAGTGGGCGAGAGGAGGAGACAAGAATATGTGAGTGAGCGAGAGGAAGAACCGAGACGGGGTGACAAGAACATGTGAGTGGGCGAGAGGAAGAAGCGAGTGGGCGAGATGGGGTGGCAAGAATATATGAGTGGGCCAGAGGAAGAAGCGAGTGGGCGAGATGGGGTGAAAAGAATACATGAGAGGGGGAGAAGAAGACGCGAGTGGTTGAGGTGGGGTGACAAGAATATATGAGTGAGTGAGAGGAAGAAGCGAGTGGGCGAGAGGGGTGACAAGAATTGGCGAGAGGAAGAAGCGAGTGGGCGAGAGGGGTGACAACAATATGTGAGTGGACAAGAGGAAGAAGCAAGTGGGCGAGAGAGGTGACAAGAATATATGAGTGGGCGAGAGGAAAAAGCGAGTGGGCGAGAAGATGTGACAAGAATATGTGAACGGGCGAGAGGAAGAAGCGAGTGGGCGAAAGGAGGTGACAAGAATATGTGAGTGGGCGAGAGGAAGAAGCGAGTGGGCGAGATGGGGTGACAAGAATATGTGAGTGGGTGAGAAGATGAATCGAGTTAACAAGAATATGCGAGTGGGTGAGAGGAAGAAGTGAGTGGGCGAAACGAAGAAGCGAGTGGGTGAGAGGGGGTGACAAGAATATGTGAATGGGCGAGAGGAAGAAGCAAGTGGGTGAGATGGGGTGACAAGAATATGTGAGTGGGCGAAAGGAAGAAGCGAGGTGGTGACAAGAATGTGTGAGCGGGCGAGAGGAAGAAGCGAGTGGGCGAGATGGGATGACAAGAATATGAGATTGGGCGAGAGGAGGTGACAAGAATATGTGAGTGGGCGAGAGGAAGAAGCAAGTGGGTGAAATGGGGTGACAAGAATATGTGAGTGGGCGAAAGGAAGAAGCGAGGGGGTGACAAGAATGTGTGAGCGGGCGAGAGGAAGAAGCGAGTGGGCGAGGTGGGATGACAAGAATATGAGAGTGGGCGAGAGGATGAAGCGAGTGGGCGTGATGGGGTGACAAGAATATGCGCGTGGGCGAAAGGAAGAAGCGAGTGGGCAAGAGGGGGTGACAAGAATATTTGAGGGGACGAGAGAAAGAAGCGAGTGGGCGAGAGGAGGTGACAAGAATATGCGAGTGGGCGAGAAGAGGTGGCAAGAATATGTGAGTGGGCGAGAGGAAGAAGCGAGTAGGCGAGATGGGATGAAAAGAATATGAGAGTGGGCGAGAGGAAGAAGCGAGTGGGCGGGATGGGGTGACTAGAATATGTGAGCGGGCGAGAGGAAGAAGCGAGTGGGCGAGAAGAGTTGACAAGAATATGTGATTGGGGAGAGGAAGAAGCGAGAAAGCGAGATGAGATGAAAAGAATATGAGATTGGCCGAGAGGAAGAAGCGAGTGAGCGTGATAGGGTGACAAGAATATGTGAGTGGGCGAAAGGAAGAAGCGAGTGGGCGAGAGGGGTGACAAGAATATCTGAATCATAAAAATGATTCGTTGGAGACTGAACATCATAATGGCAAAGTTGTAACTGTAAGTCATTAAGTTGACTAAGGCTTAATGCACTTAGTATGAAGTAATATTAAGGATTGAGTTATAAGAAAAGATTGTCTGTTTCTGAAAGACTTTGAAGTTGTATAGGGTGATAATGGAAAGTGCCAGAATTCTTATAACTTTAGTTTAGATTATCTGGATTGATTAATATGGATATACCTTAGATATGATCCTATTAATGGACAATAAATAATTTTAATAATTAGGAAAGAAGAAACTTATTTTTTTATGTAAATCACCTAAATTTTAGGCCAATTTCATAAGCAGATTAAATTATTATGTATTATTATTAATGATATTAAATATATCATGTCAATTGTACTAAAATTATTATATTAAATTATTTTATTTGCTACATTTTATTGTATTATAGTTACTTATTATATTAAAATTATTATTATTTAAAATTATTAGATATACAATTATTAGAGTAATTACGAGAAGAAAAAAAAAAACATCAAGAATAATTCCCAAATACTATTTTGATATTATTCAGATAATGTATAATCTGGGCATATCAAAAAGAAAGTTTTTACTAAAGTCGTTTCCACCATCTTGGGGTTTTGATAAAATTTTCAAAATCAATATAAAGTTTGAAAGATTCAAAAAATATTTCTAGGGAATTTTAATATAAACTATTAGAAGAAGAATCAGAACAGCCCCATATTCTTAACACAATGCGGATATTTTGAAATGAACTCAAAAAATGCCAAACCTATCCGATCTATTCTATAATGTTTTAATTAACTGAATGAATGAATGAATGTATTTTATAGCCCATCAATAACACAAAGGCATGGCACTGGAGTATCAAAAAGAAGAAAAACAGGAAAAAGAAAGACACATTCAAAAACAGGAACAAATATTTTCAAAATTAAAACACGAATAAACTAAACTTTTCGAAAAAGTAGACCACTCCGAGGGTGGCAAACTTCTTTTGACGACAAGTTCACATATAAATTAACTGCAATTTATTTTGCATTCGGAGACTAAGAAACAACACTTAATAAGGAGAGACACATTAATTAAAAAAAATTGACTCATGTACCACCAAGTGAAGACGTGAGTCAACTTATACCAGTGGTAACAGAATATTGGGAGAATACTCGTTCAAACAGAAATGGAAACTTTATCGCTCTACTTGAGTAACGATGTTCGCGAGAAAATCGAAGTGGTTTTTTCATTCAAACGGAAATGGAAACTTGATCACTATGCTTGAGTAACTATGTTCGCGAGAAAAATCAAAGTGGTTTGAAAAAAGTAACTGGAACAAAGCAAATATACCACACTAAATATCTACTTTGACAGCCTTTCCTTCTACCATACGTGTTTCATACCATCTTCTTCAGGGCCAGGTACCTACGAATGGTAAAGCCGATATTGACTGTTATTATAACCAACTTGTGATGTGTATGAAAAGGAACGAAGAAGCTGCCGTACCTTCGGAACGTATTCGTAAAAAAAAACTTATCTGGTCAATGAACCCTTCTTTAAAGTCGATAAAAATTTAAGCGATACTATGGCTCCAGATATGGAGTGAATATAGTCAGCCAGGTTTTGGGTGTGTGGCTGATCTCAAACATAAAACTAAAACCGAACATAAATGTTATCTGAGGTCGGCACGTTACCGCGGTATGGATTTCTCCTGTGACAAAGAAAGATTGGCGAAAAGCGATCAATTCTGACAAGTTAAATGATGATACTATGACAAGTAACTGCCTTCCACCTTCACATTGGCATAAATATTATTCTTCGATTTTTCCAGTGATTAACTATTCCGTGTAATCTGTATATGCTCGCCTTCTTACCCCCCTCTTCAGTACAACCCTTCCGCACCGCCATATAGTACCCATATCAATAAAACTATATAGACAGATAAAGGGTAGCTGGGGGAGGAGGTATTTTGGAAGGTTGGGTTGAGACAGAGGATTTGAAGGCATATTTGGACTGGAGGGGAAATGAATTTTTGATTGATGAGAAAAGAAAGTACCAAGGGAGGAAAGGGGAGAAAGAAGAATCTATTGCTTGTCCTTTGTGTGAATCTCGGGATGAAAGTTTGATACATTTTTTGTGTGAATGTGTCGAATTGAATAAATGGAGGCAAGAGATGTATGGTAAAAAAAATTGAATGAGGTATGGATGGTAGATAGAATGAAAGAGACAAATTTTCTAAGTATTATAAGGATAGCAAGGTTTGGAAGGATTGCAGCTGCACATAGTGAGCGTTTTCTTTAAATAGCATTAATTTATTTTAGTTTAAATTGTTGTTTTATTTTTTTTTTGTAAAATTCCTATGGCCCACGGGCTTTTCTCGAATAAACTATTATTATTATCTTTTTCTTCCGTAATTGATGCTGTGAAAAGTTTAAAATCTGATTCAATAGATAGGGATAGTATTTCTAAGATGCATATGCTGATTGATTGCACCCCCCCCCTTATATCTCACCTTCAGCTTCTTTTTCAAATGTGTCTATGTACTTCAAGCATACGTGAGAGTTTTCTATGTGGCACTATTTCGTCAATTTTAAAAAGAGGAAACTCACCGACTGACTGTTTCTGCTATCGAGCTATTACTGTTTCTTGTAACATTAGCAAGGATTTTGAGTACATCCTTCTACCTTTTCTGACTAAAAATATAAATGAGGGTGAGAACCATTTTGGTTTTCGGCATGGGGTGGGTTGTCAGCAGGCGCTTAAGATTCTGTCTTCTTTACTGGTTGATGATTCTTCCAAGATAAATGGTCTTTATATTTGGGCTTTGGATCTTTCGAAAGAATTTGATAGTGTGGTTCATATCAGCTCTTTTTTTTCTCTGTATGATTCTGGGGTCAATCTTTCTGTAATAATGCTTCTTAGGTTTTGGTATTCAAATTCTTTTCTTCAACTAAGATCTGCACCAGACACTATTATAAGGGTACGAAGAGGTGTTAGACAGGGTGGTATTCTGCCCCCTACATGTTTTAAGATTTGTATTTCTAGTGTGCTGGCTAAGATTTCAGGCATATACCTTTCTGGTCTTGTGGATGTTTCTTATCTTACGTATGCTAACCATTTGCTTCTGATTAGCCGTTCCAAAAAGGGTCATTCCCAATTGGTCTCTACAGTTTCTGATGCTCTTTCTGATATTGGCCTTTCACTTAATATAGATAAATGTGAGTTTCCTCCCTATAACTGTACTACTGCTACTCCCCCTCACTGTAATAACTTCACTACTCTCTTGTTGATTGTATCCGTTGGCTTGGTATCTCTAATAAAAAAACAAAGAGAGATAAAACTCTACAAAAAGAAAACTTCAAACGAGACGACGGCCAGTAGGGAGGAAAGACTAAACCAACGCGGATATTTCGCCTGTATCCAAACAAGGCGTCCTCAGCACGCCTTGTTGTTTATTGTCATGTCTGGCCAGTTCGGCTTAAGAACTTTCATTGGTATCTCTATTACTAACAATCTTACGAGTTTGCGTCAGCGTGCTGTTTATGATATAAGTAAAAAGATCCAGATTGGCTACGCAAAGATTGTTAAAAACAGAGGGAAGTATAATAGACGTGCACTCGCCAAAGTTTATTTTAGTTTTTGTGATCATTCTGACCTTTATGCATCAGGTCTTTTCCCCCTTCTTAACAGAGGTAATTTAAAAACAATCCGCATAAATTATTTCACATTTTGCAATTTCTTCTGTATCTTCTACCTTAGAAAAAAACTAGATTCTTGTTAGCATATGTTCAGTTCCTGATATAACTTTAAAGTTGGAGATTCTTCAAAGAAAACTCTCCAGTACAGCTTATGCGAGCCTATCCCCTCACCATCGTCTCATCCGTTGATTTTGTGTGTATAATTATTTTATCTTTGTGTTTTTTGTATTTATTCTTGCTCTGCCATATTTACTTTATGTATCATGTGCGCAATCAATACATTACTATTATTATTAATGAGGTGACACCACAATTAAGTGCTGATTTCTGCTATAGAGTTTTCATTCATTTTTATCAGTTTTATTTAGTTGCATATAAGCTATTTAAAATAAGGTCAATTGATATGTCTGTGGATGCAGGGAGGGGAGAGAGGTCCTTGAAGACTAAAAAAGGACACTTTAGTTCAACGTTTTCTCTCTTTCAGTGATTGGTCCTTCAAATCCATATACATGGGTGGAGAAGGGCCCCCCTACTCTTTCTTCAGCTGAACGAGCTTCTTTGGGCTAAATATGTAACACAGATGCTGAGAGAGTAAGAGCTCCTTGTCTCCTTGTTGTATCCGTGGTGCTTTTTACTGTAAAGATATATTGACTATAGTACAAAAAATAAATTCTAAAGGTGGCACTTTTCTTTGGTAACTTACTCGCAATTTATCATGGTCTGGACTTAAGCTAAAAGTTGATTGTATAAAATTGATAGATTTCTGTCAATATTTTATATTGAAAATTTCAAAACAATTCTATTAATAGTCAATAAAGAAGATAAAACACAATAGTGATGCCCTAGTAAAGCGCAATTTGGCTTACATGTCCTTCCCCAACTCCTGTCCTCATCATACAGAACGTATGATCATAGAAACCTGAGAGAGAGAGCTCTTAAAAAAAAAAGTCTCAAATTATGAGAATCATCTTAAACGGAAGCTTCATAAATAAATTTCATAGTCAATACAATTTTTAGACTTAATAAAGAGCAATATGCCTCCCATGCCTCATTGCTTTTTTTCCAAGCGCCGTCATATGAAACAGAAAGTTGTAAATATTTATGGTAGGAAAAGGCTTACTTAATAATTTATTCTAGTTACCTTTGTTGAGGCAAAGCAAATCAAAGGAAAATTTACAAACCCTTTCACGTTCCATATGCCCTCGCACCCTTGAATGAGAACGGGCCAATCAGAACAACCAAAAGGTTGAAAATCATGCCTTAATAAAGGATAACATGACAAATGGTAAAAACTTAAAACTTACAAGGGTAAAAACTTAACCAAATTAAAGTATTGCCGAGGCAAAAAAACCCTACATTTGCAGATACTAATGCCTATGATACTTTAGAGCCTAATTTAGAGGCAATATGACAAATACAGCCCCAAGACTCCTTAAGAGAAATGACCCCAAAATCAAACAAATGGGCTTTATAAAGAAAAGGCACCCTACAAAGGTCACTCAAAGGCTTTAAATGTGTATGATTGAATCACCCAAAGCAAGGCCTTTGGGCTTATGCTGACTTAACTCGTCCTACCCGAAATTTGTATACACAAAATGCCATACCTCTTTGAGTCATATTCATTCAAGGACATAATTTCAGTTCATTCCAAGTTCGTTTTAGCATATGGCAATTTTTGCTTATTGCAGATTTTGATATATATTTGGAAAATTTTGAAAACAATTTCTTTTTAAATTTAATTCATTGAAAAGAGCCAGTCCATGAAACATCTGAAATTAACATTGTTATGGTATCCTAGAAAAAAAACGGTACAGAGCAGATGACAATAATGCAAAAAAAGAAGTATTACATTTGTCACATTCTTCAAGATCAACTTCAAGGGTCATTTCCATTGGTTCACAGAATTTCTCGCCATTACCAATGTCCATTTCAAGAGTTCATCTGGTCTAAAAAACAGAAGAAAAGAGCTTATAAGGATGAATAAACGATTTTTTTTTTTGATTTTTTTTTTTTTTTACATAAAACAGTATTTTGCTTTAAATAGACAGGTCTATAGTGGAAACATTATATAAAAAGGTCAAACCATAGCTTTAACTGTCTTGCATATTCCAAATCAAACAATGTCGAGTTCATGTATATATGAGTTCATGCATATATATCTATATATCTATATATATAAAAATAAGTTGTCTGTGTGTGTGTTTGTGTGTCGAGTGACGTCATGTTTGTGTGTCGACTGACGTCATGTTTGTCGACTGATGTCATTTTAAGGATTGAGCTGTATGCGTCATGAATTTGTTTGTCGACTAACGTCATGTTTGTCAACTGATGAAATTACATACCGGGACACCGGGACACAAATGACGACCGAGACACAGGGAATATAAATGACGACCGGGAACCTCAAAGAGAAATTACAGACTGGGACACCCGGACACAAATCACGACCGGGACACAGGGAATATAAATGACGACCGGGACACAACTACAACGGGGACGCCGGGGGCACAGACGGGATATATAAATGACGACCGGGACACAGGGATTGTTCGAATAGAAATTACAGACCGGGACACAAATGACGACCGGGACACCGGGACACAGGGAATATAAATGACGACCGGGACACTCAAAGAGAAATTACAAACTGGGACGCCGGGACACAAATGACGACCGGGACACAGGGAATATAAATAACGACCGGGACACAGGGACACATCATTAGAATAATGAGGTATAGATCTGAATACGGATTGTTTTTTCCATGGACAATTATATGTTGCATGGTCAAGAGTCAGTAAACCTGACAATCTATTTATATGCACAGACAATGGGACAGCGAAGAATGTTGTATATTCGCATGTTTTACGTAGTTAAATATATATATATATATATATATATATATATATATATATATATATATATATATATATATATATATATATATATATATATATATATATATATATATATATCTATTCACAGGTGGGACACAGGGACACAACTACAATGGCACGTAACTAATATGGCGCGTAACGACTTACGCGCGCGGGAGGGCTTGGGGGGCGTGAAGCGCCCCACCAACTAGGTGTTGGGTGGCGCGAAGCGCCACCCTAACAGCTAGTATACAAATAAGTTGTCTGTGTGTGTATGTGTGTGTGTGTCAAGTGACGTCATGTTTGTGTGTTGACTGACGTCATGTTTGTCGACTGACGTCATTAGAAGGATTGAGCTGTATGCGTCATGAAGTTGTTTGTCGACTGACGTCATGTTTGTCAACTGATGAAATTACATACCAGGACACCGGCACACAAATGACGACCGGGACACAAAAATATAAATGACGACAGTAAAAATCAAAGAGAAATTACAGACTGGGACACCCGGACACAAATCACGACCGGGACACAGGGAATATAAATGACGACCGGGACATAGGGACACAACTACAACGGGAACGCCGGGGGCACAGGCGGGATATATAAATGACGACCGGGACACAGGGATTGTTCGAATAGAAATTACAGACCGGGACACAAATGACGACCGGGACACCGGGACACAGGGAATATAAATGACGACCGGGACACTCAAAGAGAAATTACAAACTGGGATACCGGGACACAAATGACGACCGGGACACAGGGAATATAAATGACGACCGGGACACAGGGACACATCATTAGAATCATGAGGTATAGATTTGAATACGGATTGTTTTTCCCATGGACAATTATATGTTGCATGTTCAAGATTAAGTAAACCTGACAATCTATTTATATGCACAGACAATGGGACAGCGAAGAATGTTGTATATTCGCATGTTTTACGTAGTTAAAAACACACATATATATATATATATATACATATATATATATATATATATATATATATATATATATATATATATATATATATATATATATATATATATATATATATATATATATATATATATATATATATATATATATATATATATATATATATATATCTATTCACAGGGACACAGGGACACAACTACAATGGCGCGTAACAAATATGGCGCGTAACGACTTACGCGCGCGGGGGGGCTTGAGGGAGAACGAAGCGCCCCACCAACTAGTTGTGGGGTGGCGCTTCGCGCCACCCCAACAGCTAGTATATATATATATATATATATATATATATATATATATATATATATATATATATATATATATATATATATATATATATATATATATATATATATATATATATATATATATATATATATATGATATGTGTGTGTTATAGCTATAACGTTTAGAGCTCGGCTAAGAGATCCAAATGAATTACAAAAAAAATTAATTGCAAACACACAATTTCTCCTATTCTCCTACCATACCTGCTTAGAAAATGCTAAAAATCAGATTGAAGGAATTAGCATTGAAACAGTTGGACCACTTTAAGACTTACCTGTGGTGCCACCCCATTTGATAGACAAGCTCACCGACAAAAGGGATGCAATATTCCTTTTCGGTCAAATCTAACAGTTAAACAGTTAACAGTTAAATCGTTTTTAAGGTACCGTATTACCGTAAGAATATTTGTTGTTTTGACCGAAACTTAGACCAATTCCAAGGAGCATTTCAAAATTCATGATCAAAGAAATTCATATTTTATCAAATTTAAACAAATTCAATTTGTTTAAAATTCATATTAAACAAACAAATTATTGTTGATGTGGGATTGCTGTTACCCTTCAGATGTCCCAAGAAAAAAGATGAGCCCCTTTACGGTTTATCCAATCGCACACAAATTTAACTAATTCAATTCCAATGCCACCTATTCATAACAAGCAGTAACATTACTGGATAATCACAAAATTGGCCAAAATTTTGAGTTCTTTATTTTCTTTTGCTCAACATACTTTATTTATTTATTTATTCACCCTTGTAAGCTAGTAGCTTGTAAGCATAACACACAAAATGAAAATAAAAAATAGCAACTTCTGGAATATTTAACAAAAATCAATGGTAGACTTATGGTTGACAATATACATCACTGTAAAAAGAGGTCTTTACTAACCCAGTGTTAAAACTAGGAACAGTACAAGCAGTGACACAACTATCAGGTAATGAGTTCCAAAATTTTATTGATCTATTTACAAAAGACATCTCACCTATTTTAGATTTTGGTGCGGGGGGGGGGGGGTCAAATTTCAATGCGTTTTGCCTGGTTGATGTATAATGGCTTCTTTGAAAGGAAATTTCTGAATCCAAATTTACAATGCCTTTTACAATACTGTGGACACTGAGAAGATCAGAGCGCTTCCGACGGAAGTGAAGACTCGGCAATCCTAACGCCTCTAAACGTTTTGAATACGACAAATGCCTCAGGTAGGGAATTAGCCTTGTAGCAAATCTTTGTACTGATTCAATTTTCGTCCTATCATCTTTATTTATAAGGTAACATACTGGAGAGCAATATTCAAGGATAGGACGAACTTTTGACTTGTATAATTTAAAAAAATGTTTCACATTAAACTTCGAAAATACTCTTTCACAGCAACGTGAAGTGTTGCGGCAACCTTTGTCCGGCTTTGCCGAATAAAGTGTTGCGAGAGCAACACTTTGGTTTACTCTTAAAACGTTAAAGCTTTTAAAACGTTATGTTCAAAGAAGAACGCGATCAGTAATCACATGATCAAAGGCTATTCCTCAGCGTTGAAAAAACAACAATAACAAAAGAATGTCGATAGAAGGGACTAAACTGACTTTGCAGCCAGTTGAACTTTATCCTTTTCCATCGTAGACATCGTGACGGATCAAGACTTGGAACAATATCTTGTATAATGTAGTTGGTATAATAAAGCTATCCGTAACTTTTCAGGATCAAAATACCACAGATGACACTCTATTAATTCTTACGAAACTACCTCGTTTTACGCTATCGTTTGTACCCGTTGCGTAAACACTTAATTCTAGGTTACAGTGAGTATGGGTAGGCTACACCAACTAGCAAAAGTTACAAACCCCTCTTCACTAAAGATGATTGTAGCCTAACAGACGATTATCACTTACAAGTCCCCTACATATCTTACCACTGGAACCAACTCGGTCTTATCAAATACACTGGAAACAAATAATAGGTAGCCTACACCAAATACCAAAATTTGCAAACCCTCACTGCCGAAGATGATTATGAGCTAACAACTGACCTTTCCTTATGTCCCCTACATCTCTCACAATTGGTATCGGCTTATTTTTGGTTTCAGTGTGTAACCTACTACTAAAGTTGTCAACCCCTCAAAACTTTCAAATTAGTATATCTCATAAAGGAATTTGTGTATCAAAAATGGATGGCATATACTTTGATCAGCTCATCAAGAGCTATCGATTGCCGTCGAAAAAACAATTCTATCTGTCTTAGTTCAAAAGTTGATTTTGAATCAATTTTTTAAGCAATGACGGAACTTTTAAAGTTTAAGAGGTACATCTGATAACATTTCTCTACCTCAATCCCAAGTCCGAAAAAACAAATGATAAACCCAGCAAAAATCACGGCAGCACTTTCGGACCCGTGGGAAAATGTCGCTTTTTTGCTTCTGTAAATTTGTCTATTTATCACTCAAAGAAGATATATTGGCTGTAGGGCCAGGTAACTGCCGCATATATTTAAGACTTATAGATTTTAGTCCATCTTCAATTTGAAAGTGGTGACTGCCAGCTTGCCTGCTAGAACGGAGCTTTCCACTCCGAAGCAGAAACATGGTTTGATGAAGCGAAAGCTTGGCTGCACAACTTCAGATACTCCTCTCTGACATAGGCTACATAACTCCACTTCACTTCGCACACCATAGGCTCTAGCTCGTGGACAAGCAAAAACCAACCTTTTTGGCCCCAGGCAAGAGTTCTGCGGAGCTTTCCAAAACGTAATGTCATATTCATCAATCCAGCCTGAAGTCCACACTTTCCGTAAAAACCGCGCAGGTTAGACCCTTACCAGTTTCAAGGAATAAACCGACATCGGTGGCATAGGAAAAAAAACGGGACAAAACCAAAGTGTTGCTCTCGCAACACAATAGCGGATCAAATACTATGCCAAGATCGCGGGTAGTCCTCATCTCCGGTACCCTGGTACTTCCAAGCAAATAATGAGGATGCGAATTTCCAACCGACCTTCTACGGAGATACTGCATGACAGCACACTTTGAAGTGTTTAAAACCATATAGTTTACCCTGCCTCATTCACTTAAACTTTCTATATCCTCCATCTTGTACCAAGCCAACTTTCCTATACAAATTCACATCATCAGCAAAAATTTTAACTGTGTAATTTTTTATAACTGACAGTAAATCATTTATATATATATGGAGAGTAAAATTAGACCCAAGCAACTACCCTGTGAAGCCCCATAACTAACTAATATACTTGAGGATTTTGCCTGACGAACAAAAACAGCTTGACTTCTACCAATCATGAAACTTTTAATCCACCTGCGCGTACGCTCACCACGATTTTGGAGTTTTTGAAGCAGCTTAGAGCGGCATATTTAGTCGAAGGCCTAAGAAAAATTGAAATATATGCAATCAAATGGGTCACCTTCGTCAGAAAATTGCTGGAAGTCTTTTATGACCCCCAAAAGTTGCATACTACATGAACGCTTCTGCCTGTATGCATGGTGAGCCTCTGACCATAGCCTATTTTCTTCATAGTGTAACTGTAAACGATTAACCAAAATTTTTTCTATTACTCTGCAAAATATTGAAGCAATAGAAACTGGTCTGTAATTTTGAAAAGAATCGCTTCTACCAGACTTGTATAGTGGCTTCAGAAGAGCTTCTTTCCTTCTGCTTGGAAGAGATCAAGCCGAAAATAACCGATTGAACAGTATGACAAACGGTTCACATAAAACAGATGCCAAATTATTTAACATAATATTTGTAATACCGTCAATATCCGGGCTTTCACCTGTATTCAATGTTCTCTGCACTTTCAAAACCTTGGAAATGGAAAATAAACGGTCATCAGGTACTCCATTCAGACTAGTTAAATCATTCCTGATACTAGATTCCAACTCATTTTTTGTCGAACTGTCTGTCCCAGAAACTCCAAAACTACAGCTAAAAACATACTTGAACTTCTCGGTTTTACAGACGTCCATTTTTATAAGAATGGTGCCTTCCCTAAAAATAATGGACGATGGTGACTTATCTCCTGAAAAACGACCAACATACCGCCAAAATCCTTTCGGATTTTGTTCAGGATTCCTAATCAAAATTGACTTAAGCTCCCGCCTATTTTCATGCAACAGTTTGGTCACATGATTTCTTGCTTTTTTATAAGTTTCTATATTCACATCAGTCCTATCAGCAATGAAACCCCTCCAAGCTGCATTTTTTCCTTTTATTGCCTTGAGTACAGGTTTAGAAAGCGTCACTCTGTTTTTCAACCTTGGGCAGAAATTTATTTTGGGGACAAATTTTAACGTCCGTGATATTACATTGAATAAAATATTGGAAATCATATCTAGAGATAGACCAGGTTTCCTAAACTCATTACATAAATTTAAATCAATAGTAAATTTTTTAAACCCATCATAATCAGCTTTAGCATAGTCATACCACATCTTCGTCGATTTAACTTCCAGAATAGATAATCTTAAACTGATTTATAGAACAAAAACTTTTTGCTAGCAAGCTTTTTGCTTTACATAATTTTTGAAATATAAGTAAAAACTTAACCAAATCAAAGTATAGCAAAGACAGAGAAAACCCTACAATTGCCAATGCTAATTCCTATGCTGTGCAAAAAGCATGCCCTAAGATTGAAAGCTTCTTCAAAGTCATGACAGATAAAAGCGTATCCAGAAAGTTCGTTCGAGGGGAGCTGGGGGGGGGGGGGGGTCGAGAGGGAGAATTACAAAACAAATCACAAACCACATCAATATTTTATCAATCTACATTATTTTGCTTTTTCTGAGTTGGACAGAAACTTCAGCGGAGAGGATCGAACCCAGTACCCAGTACTGAACTGTCAAGAAAGACACATCATTCTCATTGATGAATGAACACCAAAACACCATCTGCAAACTTACTTGGACTCACAAAACTATACCAGATAACAAGGCTATTTGATCAGACTTTGGCAAAACAGGTTTAAACTTGTATCAAACAGTTCGTGGTAACGAACTGTAGTAAGGAGCGACCCGGCTCAATAGTAACCAAAACTCTAAAAAATGGAATTTTGATACCAATAGCTACATCAAAAGAATCGCATTTTAATGCTGGTTTTAAATATATAAGTTTCATCAAGTTTAGTGTTACCCATCAAAAGTTACGAGCCTGAGAAAATTTGCGTTATTTTAGAAAATAGGGGGAAACGCCCCCTAAAAGTCATAGAATCTTAACGAAAATCACACCATCAGATTCAGCGTATCAGAGAACCCTACTGTAGAAGTTTCGAGCTCCTATCTACAAAAATGTGGAATTTTGCATTTTTTGCCAGAAGGCAGATCACGGATGCGTGTTTATTTGTTTTTTTGTTTTTTTTTTTTGTTTTTTTTCCCCAGGGGTGATCGTATCGACCCAGTTGTCCTAGAATGTTGCAAGAGGGCTCATTCTAACGGAAATGAAAAGTTCTAGTGCCCTTTTTAAGTGACCAAAAAAATTGGAGGGCACCTAGGCCCCCTCCCACGCTAATTATTTTCCCAAAGTCAACGGATCAAAATTCTGAGATAGCCATTTTATTCAGCGTAGTCGAAAAACCTTATAATTATGTCTTTGGGGACGACTTACTCCCCCACAGTCCCCGTGGGAGGGGCAACAAGTTACAAACTTTGACCTGTGCTTACATATAGTAATGGTTATTGGGAAGTATACAGGCGTTTTCAGGAGGATTTTTTTTTGGTTTTGGGGAGGGGTTGAGAAGAGGGGGATATGCTGGGGGAACTTTCCTTCGAGAATTTCTAATGGGAGAAGAAAATTTCCATGAAGGGAGAGCAGGATTTACTAGCATTATTTAAAAAAAAAACAATTAAAAAATAAAAGTGAAAAAGCTTTTTCAGCTGGAAGTAAGGAACAGCAATAAAACTTAAAACAAACAGAAATTATTACCCATATGAGGGGCTCACCTCCTTCTAATACCTCGCTCTTTACGCTAAAGTATTTTCGGTAATTTCAACTACTTATTCTACGGCTTTTGTGATTCAGGGGGTCATTCTTAATGAATTGGGATAAAATTTAAGCTTTAGTGTAAAGAGCGAGGTACTGACGATGGGGCGAATCCCCTCATATATGTAATAAAAACATGAGAATACAAAAGTTCTTTACGTAAGCTAATTTATAAGTTACGTAAATCTTTTACCAATAAAAAGATTCGTAAAAAATTAAAAGTTCTAGTTGCCTTTTTAATTAACCAAAAAATCGGGGGGCAACTAGGCTTCGTCCCCCGCTCTTTTTTTCTCAAAATCAGTCGATCAAAATTATGAGAAAGCCATTGAGCCAAAAAAAAAAATATGCAAATTTCGTTTTGATTATTCCTCTGCGGAGAGCCAAAATCAAAACATGCATTGATTTAAAAACGTTCAGAAATTAAATAAAAAAAACAAGTTTTTTCAACTGAAAGTAAGGAGTGACATCAAAACTTAAAACGCACAGAAATTACTTCGTATATGAAAGAGGCTGCTTCCTCATCAACGCCCCGCTCTTTACGCTAAAGTTTGACTCTTTCTCTCAATTCTTCTTTTTAAAACAGTAAAAAACTTTAGCGTAAAGAGCGGGGTGTTGATGAGGAAGCAGCCTCTTTCATATACGAAGTAATTTCTGTGCGTTTTAAGTTTTGATGTCACTCCTTACTTTCAGTTGAAAAAACTTGTTTTTTTTATTTAATTAATACAAGAGCTAAGAGCTCATATGGCACTTGTGACGAGGCGAGAAGAGCCAAGAGATCATATGGTATGAGCTATAACAAAATTCTATGAATCAATAGATTGATTTAAAAAGGAAAATAAGAGGCTTAATGCCGGTCAGGATTTAAAATAAGAGCTCTGAGTCACGATGTCCTTCTAAATATCAAAATTCATTAAGATCCGATCACCCACTCTTAAGTTATAAATCCCTAATTTTTTCTAATTTTTCCTCTCCTTTTAGCCCCCCAGATGGTCGAATCTGGGAAAAGGACTTTATCAAGTCAAATTGTGCAGCTCCCTGACACGCCTACCAATTTTCATCGTCCTAGCACGTCCAGAAGTACCAAACTCGCCAAATCACTGAACCCCTCCCCCCAACTCCTCCAAAGAGAGCGAATCTAGTACGATTCTGTCAATCACGTATCAAGGACATTTGTTTATTCTATCCATCAAGCTTCATCCCGATTCCTCCACTCCAAGTGTTTTTCCAAGATTTCCCCCCTCCAACTCCCCCCAATGTCAAAAGATCTGGTCAGGATTTGAAATGAAAGCTCTGAGACATGAATTCCTTCTAAAAATCAAATTTCATTAAGATCCGATCATGTATTCGTAAGATAAAAATACCTCAATTTTCACGTTTTCCAAGAACTCCTGTTTCCCCCTCCAACTCCCCCCCAATGTCACAGGATCTGGTCGAAATTTAAAATTAGAACTTTAAAGCACAAGATCCTTCTAAATATCAAATTTCATTAAGATCTGGCCACCCTTTCGTAAGTTACAAATACCTCAATTTTCAAAATTACCCCCCCCCCCCCCTCAATTCCACCAAAGAGAGCAGATCCGGTCCGGTTATGTCAGTCACGTATCTTAGATAGGTTCCTATTCTTCCCATCCAGTTTCATTCTGATCTCACCGCTTTAAGTATTTTCTAAGATTTCCGGTCCCCCAACTGCCCCCCCCCCAGTTACGCTTGATCCGGTTGAGATTGAAAATAAGAGATCTGAGTTACGAGGTCCTTCTAAATATGAAGTTTCATGAAGATCCGATCACTCCTTCATTAAAAATACGTAATTTTTTCTGATTTTTCAGAATTACCCCCCCCCCAATAGAGCGGATCCGTTCCAATTATGTAAATCACGTATGTAAGACTTCTACTTATTTTTCCCACCAAGTTTCATCCCTATCCCTCCAATCTAAGCGTTTTCCATGGTTTTAGGTTCCCCCACCCCAAACTTCCCCCAATGTCACCAGATCTGGTCAGGATTTAAAATAAGAGCTTTGAGACACGATATCCTTCTAAATATCAAAATTCATTGAGATCTGATCACCCGTTCGTAAGTTAAAAATACCTCATTTTTCTAATTTTTCAGAATCAACCCTTCCCCCCAGCTCCCCCAATGAGAGGGAATTAATTTCATCCAGGTATCTAGGACTTGTGCTTATTTTTCCCACCAAGTTTCATCCCAATCCCTCCACTCTAAGCGTTTTCCAAGTTTTAGGTTTCCCCCTCACAACTCCCCCCCAATGTCACCAGATCCGGTGAGGATTTAAAATAAGAGCTCTGAGACATAATATCCTTCTAAATATCAAATTTCATTGAGATCCTATCACCCGTTCGTAAGTTAAAAATACCTCATTTTTTCTAATTTTTCAGAAATACCCCCCCCCCCAACTACCCCAAGAGAGCAGATCCGTTCCGTTTATGTCAATCATGTATCTAGGACTTGTGTGTATTTTTCCCACCAAGTTTCATCCCAATCCCTCCACTCTAAGTGTTTTCCAAGTTTTAGGTTTCCCCCTCTCAAATCCCCCCCCCAATGTCACCAGATCCGGTCGGGATTTAAAATAAGAGCTCTAAGAAACGCTATCCTTCTAAACATCAAATTTCATTGAGATCCGATCACCCGTTCGTAAGTTAAAAATACCTCATTTTATCTATTTTTTCAGAATTAACCCCCCCAACTACCCCAAAGAGAGCATATCCGTTCCGATTATGTCAATCATGTATCTGGGACTTGTGCTTATTTTTCCCACCAAGTTTCATCCCGGTCCCTCCACTCTAAGCGTTTTCCAAGATTCTAGGTTTCCCCCCTCCAACTCCCCCCAGTGTCATCAGATCCGGTCGGGATTTAAAATAAGACCTCTGAGACACAATATCATTCCAAACATCAAATTTCATTAAGATCCCACTACCCACTCATAAGTTAAAAATACTTCATTTTTTCTATTTTTCCGAATTAACCGGCCCCCCACTCTCCCCCCAGATGGTCAAATCGAGAAAACGACTATTTCTAATTTAATCTGGTCCGGTCCCTGATACGCTTGCCAAATTTCATCGTTTTATTTTACCTGGAAGTGCCTAAAGTAGCAAAACCGGGACCGACACAGACCGACAGAATTTGCGATTGCTATATGTCACTTGGTTAATACCAAGTGCCATAAAACCCTATTTATGTGCTTAATTTACAGTTTAAGGTCTTATTTACAAAAACCATTTAGGCTTGCAAACAATTCAGTGTGTAGAGCCATGATTTCCAACGCAGAATGCAGGTCCCCCTAGTGGGACAAGGCAATATTTTATTTGGTCATGGGCAGGACGTGCACCATTCAGCTGGCTCTACTTTAAAGCCTTAATTTTGAAAAAAAAACATTTTTCATGTGAAGGACGCCACATTAATAAAACTGTTGATGGTGATGAGTTGTAAGTAAAGAGCAACCCAGCTCAATAGTGGACAAATAAGCATATAGACATGTGTAAAGAATCAGCTTATTATGCTGATTCCAAACATATAAATTTCATTAATTTTAGTATTACGTATTAAAGGCTACGAGCCTAAAATATTGCCTGATTTTCAAAAAAAGGGAGAATTACCTCCAAGAAGTCAAAGAGTCTTAATGAAAATCACACCATCTGATTGTGAAAAATGTAAGATTTTGTATTTTTTGCCAGAAGAAATATCACAGATGCGTGTTTATTTGTTTGTTCTTTTCCCCCAGGAATGATCATATCAACCCAGCAGTCCTAGAATCAAACAGTTCGTGGTAACGAACTGTAGTAAGGAGCGACCCGGCTCAATAGTAACCAAAACTCTAAAAAATGGAATTTTGATACCAATAGCTACATCAAAAGAATCGCATTTTAATGCTGGTTTTAAATATATAAGTTACATCAAGTTTAGTCTTACCCATCAAAAGTTACGAGCCTGAGAAAATTTGCGTTATTTTAGAAAATAGGGCGAAACGCCCCCTAAAAGTCATAGAATCTTAAGGAAAATCACACCATCAGATTCAGCGTATCAGAGAACCCTACTGTAGAAGTTTCGAGCTCCTATCTACAAAAATGTGGAATTTTGCATTTTTTGCCAGAAGGCAGATCACGGATGCGTGTTTATTTGTTTTTTGTTTTTTTTTCCCCAGGGGTGATCGTATCGACCCAGTTGTCCTAGAATGTTGCAAGAGGGCTCATTCTAACGGAAATGAAAAGTTCTAGTGCCCTTTTTAAGTGACCAAAAAAATTGGAGGGCACCTAGGCCCCCTCCCACGCTAATTATTTTCCCAAAGTCAACGGATCAAAATTCTGAGATAGCCATTTTATTCAGCGTAGTCGAAAAACCTTATAACTATGTCTTTGGGGACGCCTTACTCCCCCACAGTCCCCGTGGGAGGGGCAACAAGTTACAAACTTTGACCTGTGCTTACATATAGTAATGGTTATTGGGAAGTATACAGGCGTTTTCAGGAGGATTTTTTTGGTTTGGGGGAGGGGTTGAGAAGAGGGGGATATGCTGGGGGAACTTTCCTTAGAGAATTTGTAATGGGAGAAGAACATTTCCATGAAGGGAGAGCAGGATATAGGCTACTAGCATTATTTAAAAAAAAAACAATTAAAAAATAAAGGTGAAAAAGCTTTTTCAGCTGGAAGTAAGGAACAGCAATAAAACTTAAAACAAACAGAAATTATTACCCATATGAGGGGCTCACCTCCTTCTAATACCTCGCTCTTTACGCTAAAGTATTTTCAGTAATTTCAACTACTTATTCTACGGCTTTTGTGATTCAGGGGGTCATTCTTAATGAATTGGGATAAAATTTAAGCTTTAGTGTAAAGAGCGAGGTACTGACGATGGGGCGAATCCCCTCATATATGTAATAAAAACATGAGAATACAAAAGTTCTTTACGTAAGCTAATTTATAAGTTACGTAAATCTTTTACCAATAAAAAGATTCGTAAAAAATGAAAAGTTCTAGTTACCTTTTTAATTAACCAAAAAATCGGGGGGCAACTAGGTTTCGTCCCCCGCTCTTTTTTTCTCAAAATCATTCGATCAAAATTATGAGAAAGCCATTAAGCCAAAAAAAAAAAAAAATGCAAATTTCGTTTTGATTATTCCTCTGCGGAGAGCCAAAATCAAAACATGCACTGATTCAAAAACGTTTAGAAATTAAATAAAAAAAACAAGTTTTTTTAACTGAAAGTAAGGAGCGACATTAAAACTTAAAACGCACAGAAATTACTTCGTATATGAAAGAGGCTGCTTCCTCATCAACGCCCCGCTCTTTACGCTAAAGTTTTTTACTGTTTTAAAAAGAAGAATTGAGAGAAAGAGTCAAACTTTAGCGTAAAGAGCGGGGCGTTGATGAGGAAGCAGCCTCTTTCATATACGAAGTAATTTCTGTGCGTTTTAAGTTTTAATGTCGCTCCTTACTTTCAGTTAAAAAAACTTGTTTTTTTTTATTTAATATCGCAAAAGGACTCATTCAAACGGAAACAAAAAGTTCTAGCACCCTTTTTAAGTGACCAAAAAGATTGGAAGGCAACTAGGCCATCTCCTATTTTTCTCAAAATTGTCTAATCAAAATTTTAAGCCATTTTATTCAGCATAGTTTAAAGGTCGAATAACTGTGCCTTTTGAGATAAATTAGCCTTCCACAACCCCTGGAGAAAGCTCTTTAACTTAAAAAATTTGCCCATTGCTTATGTACAGTATTTGTTATTGAAAAGTATGTATACATCTGTCGGTTGGGGGATTTTCCACAGGGAGAAATTTCCATGAGGAGGGAAATTATCAGGGGGGTTAATTTTCCAGAATTCCTACATGAAATTATTCTTATTTCTGGCTTTCTCTTTAGTGACCCAATTTTACGCGTGGAGATCTTAAGGGTAATTGTTTGGGGTAAATTTTCAAAAGGATTTAATTTTCTAGAAGATATATCCATGGGGAGGAGGGATTTTCTGAGGAAGAGGAGCCAGATTTCTTGGCATTATTAAAAAAAAACGATCAGAAATAAAATAGAAACACAAGTTTTTTTCAACTGAAAGTAAGGAGCAATATTAAAACTTAAAACGAACAGAAATTATTAGATATATCAAGGGTGTTGCCCCCTCCTCTCAACGCTAAAGTTTGAATTTCTCCGAATTATTTAGGAGTGACTACTGAAACACAAGGTCTGTTTAATTAGAACAATCAGAATTTTTTTTTTAATACTAAAAAACTTTAGTGTGAAGACCAAGGTGTTGAGGAGAGGCCAGCCCCCTTCATATACGTAATAATTCCTGTTTGTTTTAAGTTTTAAAGTTGCTCTTTAATTTCAGCTGAAAAAAAGTTTTTTTTTATTTAATATGCACCTAAAGACGACATAAATCGTACAAAAGGTGTTATATTCAAACAATATTTTTCATTAGCATAAAATATGCCTAGTCTAGGTAAATCTAGTATAGGAAAACAGCAATGGCTATAGACTACTGTAATTTTGCAGGATGTAACAATCTAGTATGACAGCTAACCTTACTGATTATGTTAGGCCTACTGTAAACTGAAAGACTGGTAGGATCAATACAAGATACTAGGGTGCATAGTAGTGCTGTTAAAAGTAGTGATCACTATCTAGCAGTGTCTAGGGTTAGTTTAAAGCTGAAAGATAGGAAGGGTTACTACCTTCCAGGAAGCTATGATGCTGGTAAACTCCAGGATGAGAATTTAGATAAACTTTCCAGGAACAATTGAATACTGTTCTGATTTGGGATGGAATAAATTAAGGCAAATAGCTTGTGAAGTCACGTGATGATGTCTCAGGAAAGAAAGTTGAGAGTGCAGCTAGAAATATTAGTGAAAATGTTTTATGTCTAATAGATAAGAGAAGGTGACTTATCATCAAATAGGTTGTTGTTTTGGCTCACCATTGCATTGCATCATTAATTACACAATTGGTAAGCAAACAAGAAAATTACACGACATCTTAATGTTCATCAAGAGTACATTCTGAAGACATTTATTTATTTGGAAATTGCTGGGTTGAATTTTATTATTAAGACCTTTTGCTAACTTGAAGACAAATCTTCAAAGCAAAAATTAAGCAAAAATGATCTAAAATCCAAAGAATGACATGTGAAGGTATTCTGAGGGATCTATTACTGATGAAAATAATTTCTGAGACCACATTGGCTAAGCATGACAAAACGAAAAAAAAATCAGAAAGAAAAGAAAACGAGGATTATAAAAGCCAGTGAAAAATACAAGAAACAATTTCGGTCAAGACAAATATTTTGGTTGAGACCTCCACTTAATCATCTCCAGTGCAGAATAAAATAAAAAGATACAGATAGAACTCTACAGGACAATATAAAAAAAGACAAACTTAAAAAAGAACACTTAAATTAAAAGAAGACCCTTTCGAAGTAACAATGAAAGGGTAACTGATTTTCTTTTAAATTGTTTTGTTTGTTTTAAGGTTTGTCCTTTTTATATTGTCCCATGGACTTTTTTCTATATTCTTTATTATTTTATTCTGTACTGAAGGCGTTTAAGCAAAAGTTCTATTTTACACTGGCTGTTAAAATCCTCGTTTTCTCTTCTTACGAATTTTTTCGTTTTAACTACTGATGAAGTTAGAAAGTCTGTATATTAGATTAATCAGACTTCAGGAAATCGATCTACAGACCAAATCAGGATAGAAGATGGTGTTTTCGGTCAAACACCTCTAATCTTACTCTACATATAACGTTTGAATGATTCTAAAAAACATCTTTGAACAAACTCTTCCAATATAGTTTGAATCCAGCTCAAATCCCGGATTTTTTTTTTTAAACCAATGATCCAAGAAAAGCAAACATTAGGCCAAATTTGACGTTTTAGTGTTTTTATTGTCAGGACGAATAGCTTTTGAGCCAAACTTTCTTTTAAGAATCTAAAGCCTTCAAAGGAGGGAGAGAATTAAGGTAGAAAGTTATGACTTTGTAGACAGTAGATGCACTCCTGAAAGCTTCATTCATATAACAAAATAGGTTTCAAATTTAGAAAAAAATGCATGCAGAAATTATATTATTCGTTGTTTTAAGTCAAACAAGTCATTCAGAAATGGATTAGCATTCTAAATTGGGCCTCATTTTTCTTTAAACTTCTCCCAATCATTTTAATTAGATTCGAGGTGTTTATTAAATTTGATTAAATCTGAGGCTTATGTGACAACTATGACGTTGTCCAAGAATTCTTCTATTTTGTTGATTGTATTTAGAGCTACTCTTTATCCTAGGCGATTCAATGGGTGGGAAAGGTCTTAGCATTACTCAAGTACTTCTCTGTCAAAGTTGTTAAAGCAGGAATATAGTTTTTCCCACTGAATAATAGCCTTTAATTCATTTTAAATTGTGTCCAGGACTATCCAGTGGAAAGCAAGGCTATGTCCCAAATATCAAAACTACAAATACAGGTTCAATTTCCTTTATTGAATTTGTCATAAAATATTTTTTTCCAAAATTCACACCATAATACACTACCCAAATACCCAAAAATATAGTTGCAGGAGAGGGACAAGGGAATATTACTTGGAATTCCTTACTTCTGATACTCAAATCCACAATTATAGTCAGGGACATTATATCACAATTATATCGATTACTACAATAAAACGCACAGGGCCAAGAAGAAATCTATCCCTGGGACCCAACACTGGCTCCTATTGGCCCAGCCATCTTCTTTATTTAATGAGGTATGTAACCATAACGAAAGTCCTTTTACCTCTTAAGGGCAGTCTGTAAGACCTTGACCTTATTTTACTTGCTTCTTAACTTACATATAAGTTACAAACTCCCTTCAGATTTGACTCAAGGGTGAAAAAATAGACTGACCCAACAGAAACACAGCCAACCGACAGTGAATCAAACTAATACATTTTAGGTTGTCAGGTTGTCATTAACCAGAAATTAAAAAAAAAAAAAAAAATCTGAATTGCTTAGAGCTCTGCTTAAAGTAGCCTATGGAATAATATGTAGGCAGAGGATTTAAAGTGGGGAGGAACGAGGCAAAATCTGTATCATGTTCTTTACTTGACCCAATATACTTCAAAATCGTCAGGGAAACAATTAAACAATTTTTTTATTCAAACATTTTTGTGTCCAATTCATTTAATTATACAATTATTCATTTGGCCAGTGGAAAAGATCCCAATGAAGTGGGTTAACGTCCCAATGTGGTGGTTCTGCAAAAGTGTAGCTGCCATAGCAGTTATCTTTCTAATTTAGAAATACTGATCAGAAACCTATCCAAACAGAAACACCATTACAAGGTGTTAAAATCATCTTCAAATATATACTGAAAAGCAATATACCACCTACTACAGCCTTGAATCGAAGAGAAATATCTATTGAATTGCACACAGGCTTTACACAGGTTCAATTTTCCTTATTAAATTTGTCATTAAATAATTTTTTTCCAAAATTCACACCATAGTATACTACTCAAATACCCAAAAATATAGTTGCAGGAGAGGGCCAAGGGAACATTACTTGGAATTCTTCACCCAAATCCACAGTTATAGTAAGAGACATTATATCACATATTTATCAATTACTCAACAAAACATACAAGGGCAAGAAGAAATATATCCCCTGGACCCAGCATTGGCCCAGCCATCTTCTTTTATTTAATGAGGAATATTAACCACAATGAAAGTCCTTTTACCTCTTAAGGGTGGTCTGTAAAACAGCTATTGTTGCTGGCATAGGTAATTCATGGGTTGTCTTCTTCTTCTTTCATGTGTAAAAAAAATTTAAAAGATTGATTTTGATTGGTAGGTAAAATGATGGTTGATCGCAAAAAAAGGGTTTGTCACCTTTCTTGGATTTTTGCACCCTTACAATTTCTGATCTGAGGGGAAATGCTCCTTTTTGACCTCTGGTGTCTCCTGGTGAATAAGACATTGGGGGAAGGAACAGATCCTCCCATCCAATGATGTTCTTGGCTTAAGTTTTCTGAATAAACTACTATGATCTTTACTAGCTTTCCAAATAATGATGTTTCTTTCCTTCATGCATTTCTTTCAATGACCTTAGGATCATTTTGAAGATTTGAAAAATTTCTTGCTTATCACTGAATCTCCAACAATTTTGGTTCCAAATGCACCAAATATCATTGACCTCTAAAAGGCAGGCTAGTGTCTCCTTGCATGCTTGCTGGAACATATCTTTAGACTTGAAACATTGCTCAAAGAAACAGAAGCTGTGATTTCTTTTTAACATACACTTTAGGTGACACAAGGCCCTCACTAAAGGAAGTGTAAAACAATACTATTTACCCTCAATTAAAAATTACTAAAGATTTCTGAAAAGTGAAGTAACATTCACAAATCAGGACTGAGGACTACACTTTTCACACAAGCCCCAGAAGCTATGCCTTGCTTCCACTTGGTATTTTATGGACCTTAGAACAGTTATCTAACCAATGAAAATGTGAGAAAGCTAATTTTTAGCATATCTTAAGAAAGGAAGGATTTTAATCACTTGATTTTACTGGCAATATGTTTATAAAACATGAAACAAAAAAAAAGTTGTAAAGCATATTTCCATCCAACATATTCCGCAAATATACCAGCCTAATTTAAATATTGGGTTTCAATGGAGGCTTGTGTGCCAATTTAGTATTGCACAGTTTGCAAACTGTAATTAGAGACTACAAACTTCATAGAATTGACAAGTAGGCAGATTGACTGAATCTGCCAAACGGAGATTGAAGTTTAGATTTATAGTAGTTTTTTTTATAAAATACCAAAATTATAAGCAAAAAGCATCAGAACCGAACTAAAATGTTGCTTTCATAACAAATCATTTATTTTAAACAAGGAACAGAGTAGGCCATGGGCTTGTCTTGTATCTAAATCAACAGAAAAATTATTTATAGTTATATCTAACTTAAGGGCAGTTTTTTTTTTTTTTTTTAAGACATTACAGACAGTTAACTAACCAATTAAGATGCAGGAAAGCTTTTTTAGCACAGAACAAGGGAAAAAGTTTTCACCTGACTGATTTCATTATCAATTCATCTGTAAAACTTCAAATGGAAACATAGTGGTAAACTGCATTTCCATCTGGCAGAATCTGCAAATCTACAGTCTCAATTTATGAATTAGTTTTCAATAAAGCTTTGCATATCAGTTATGTATAGACAGATTACAAATTAAAGCTGAGGACCACAAGCTTTGCAGAGTTGGTATGCTGAGAGATTGATGCAATCTTCACCTTGAATAAATAGAGAAGAGACTCAATACACAGAGTATTGAAAAGCAAATATGCAGGCAAATGAACAGAGGCAAGTAAAATATACAGTGTCAATAATTGAGGGGTAAACTGAAGCAAGACTATGAAAACTAGTCACTTTAAAAACTTCTTTAAGGGTTCAAAATAAAATTAGTATAGGAATCAATTAGTATATTTAGAAAGATGTATCTAGTGGTGTGTTCACTCTCAACCTAGCAAACATTCTTTTTTAACCATTGAAACAAAAGCTAGTAGCTAACAATCTTTTGAACAATTAAATCTCTATTATGCAGACAAAAACTAATAGAGAATTTCTGAAACAAATTAAATAATTGATTACAAATTTCAGGCATAATATTCAAAAACTAGATAAAATAGCAAAGTAGGATGACTAGTTTCCATTTTAATAATATTGATAGAATTTTGGACTGCTAATATTTCTCAAACTATCATATTCTTAGCATTTTTTTTTTGCCTTGAAGTCCTCTTAACCTCATAATAATCCTCAGAAGTTTCAAGTTTATTACAAATATTATGGCTTTTCAATGTCCTACCCAATTATCATCTTTCTGTAAACTTTTAGCAAAATTATTATGCTAACAAGCAGCTCTGTCCTAGCTGTTGCAACAAAATTTGTTATAAGTAGCTATTAGATGGCAGAAAAAAGCCTTGTGTAATAGAAAAAACTCCAAATTTACACAGTTTTCTATTCCTAGCTCTTCCTATGGTAAAGTTCTATAATAGCAGCTCTTCAGAAGGAGATATACTAAAACAAAGAGGTATTTCAGATTGCTAATTTTATGGTTTTGTTTGCAGTTTTGACAATTCACCCATAGCCCCCTCTTATCCAATAAGCCTTAGCCAACATGAAAAACTACCCAAAAATGATTTAAGTTCTTACTTTTCAGTTTGGAGCAAGCATCAATGAATACTATTTCCTTTTTTTCTCATTCTCAACTGTTTATCAATCAGTTTTCATCAATTAGTATGTTTTTTTTTTTCATATAGCCTAGAGATATATGAAAGTATTAGAGTGAGGCTAGGGACAAATTTTCAAAAATACAAACAAAACAATAAAATCAAATCTAAAATTAGCAATCTAAAAGAGTCTCTCTTTTTGTTCTATCATGTCCCCTGCTGAAAAACCACTATTCTAGAACTATACCTTTGCTGTGTATAACAATTAATATGCCTACTAATACTTCCACTCAAGCCCTCTCCAATTAATACCTACATATAGCCCTAATGTATAGACAAAACTTTTTCCTATCAACAAAGAGTTTCCACAACATAAACAAGCATATAGCATAGAAAATCTTTGGTAGTACCTATCTTAACCTTTCCCCCTCTAAAAAGCAATGATTTTCAATAAACTTACACAAACAATGTATTACAAATTTTAAACTTCCATAAATAAATACAAAGAATGAACACCAACAGAAAGTGTTCTGAAACCTATGACTAGGCAAAATCCTTAAGAAATTTTAAAGAATTTACAAAAATGTAGGTAAATGTATAGAATAGCAGCTCTTCAGAAGGAGAAATCCAAGACAAAAACAGAGACACTTTAGATTACTAATTTTATGTTTATCTTTTTTGCTTTAGTTTGTGTTTTGGCAATAAGTCCTCAGTCCCCCCCCCCCCCTGTAATGGTCTCATATAACCCAAGGCTTTATAATAATAAAAAAATAACAAAAAACAATGGAATTCTTACTTTATGGTAAACATAAAGTGACATTGAGTCATACTGCATTATTTTGTTTTCTGATTTTCACCTGTTTTTCAATCAGATTTACCTTAATTCACAATTCAGAGCAAGATTAAGGTCTATGCTGGATCTGTTCTGCTCTGTGTCAATGATGATAATATAGAATGTCACTGTATTATGGGCCCAGTAATGTTGTATTACTTGGCAACTGATAGGGATGGACTGTTCCACTTATATTTCCATAGCTTGTTGTTTCATTTTTTGTTAAGTCTTGACTTGAGGGAGGCACTAGCAGGTGCAGTCATATTTTTGTCTTGAAAGATGTTCTAGCTTTTGGATATATATACTTGGTAAAAAAGTTTTGGAGCATTCTGATCTTCAATCTTTGCTTTTCTAGCTTATGTGAGTGTCCTCTAGTGTTGTGTTGACCTGTGTGTTTTGTGAATAGGGTGTTGGTTGGTTGACTATTATATTTGTGGGTCAGCATCATATCACATATGTGATGTCTGAAGACCAGAGTTGCTAGTTTTGGTTGTTCTAGTCTCTTATCATGCTTAATATTTTTTAGACCCATGATAGAATTGGTGGCATATCTTTGAACTCTTCCAGTTATTCTAGTGTCATGCTTGTAGGAGCAGGAAGTCAGACATGTTCAAAAATCAAAGAATGGTCTAACAATTGCCTTGTTAAAGTTTCAGGAAGACTGTATGAGAGTGCCTGGTGATGGTGCATTTCAGCAGGCCTAGACTTAACAGCTTGTTGTCAATACCAGAGGGTTTGAATCTTTAGATTAAAAAAAAAAAATAACACAGGCTACAGTACCCTAAGTAGATGAGATTATTAGAGAAGGGCTGGGGATGAATTGCCAAAATTACAAACAGGACCATAAAAATGATCAAAAGGTTATGGCTAGCCTATGATAAAACTATTAAAATGTACATAATATATGCTATCTAAAAAAGTGTTTTTTTTTCCTTCTAAGGATGTCTTGTTCTGAAGAGCTGCTATTCCAGACCTTTAGCAAATGTATCTTTAGAAAAATACCAAAATATAGCTTAAAATATACTCATATCACCAGAAATGTTGGGACAAAACCTAGAGTCCAAGAAAAGTAGGCTCATGTCACGGTAAAATTCTAGTTAATTGACTTCTTGCTATCTCTGAAAGGGTTTAGGTTAGGAAAACGAAACTTTCAGGGATGGTTCTACAGGCTAAAGTATGTCCTGGAAAGGTATTTTAAAGTACCCATCTCCACTCCTTCTCCCTCTAGAGGGCCCTGAAATTTGCATACATGACAGGTTTGACACCTATTGAAATTTTGACAAAACAGCAATTTACCTTAATTTTCAGTTAGGCTACTAGTTGCTTTTTCTCTGCCTTTGGTTTTGAAAATGCAATTCCTGTTATTTGAGTAGAATTTTGAGCCATATCAATGTTTTTTTTTTTAAAATTTAGGAAATGTATGTGCATATCTTTAAAACTTTATAAAGTGGAATTGAGCAAAGTTATGATTGCAAAAACAATTTCGTTGTACTTCAATTAAGCAGAAGATCTATTTTGCAAGGTTTCACTTTTATAACACACATATTTTTAAAGGTCATCAAAGGTCAGGGCCCTCTAGAGGGAGGAGTGGAGGTAGTTGCTTCAAAATACCTTCCCAGGACATACTTTAGTCTGTAGATTCATCCCTGAAAGTTTCATTTTCCTAACCTAAACCCTTTCTGAGATAGCAAGAAGTCAATTAACTAGTATTTTACCCAAGTTCCATAGTTACATGGCACAATTAGGCCTGAAATCATTCCTGGAAGTCAATCTCCTATTTTTCAAGATACACTAGCCTAGCCAAAACCACTTGATCTAGTTTTAATTGAAACTTCCCAAAAAAATCTCTCTGTATCAGCTTTTAGCATTTCCTATTGTTATGGTCATTCCTATCTAGATGGTGTTGACAGCTAGGCCTACATGGTTCTCAAGAATTCCCATAATTGAGACAGAACTGGTGACAAATTTATTATGGGCTATTTAAAAGTTTTCTCATTTGACTAGTAATTTCTATAAGAAGCATCTTTAAAATAGAAACAGCAAAATTAAAACAATCTAGTCTATTTACAGCCTAAAAATGTGTTTATAATCCAAATTTTCGCGCTCTTATGCATCATTGTCACTTGAAAAATAAAAAGTTTTCGATCGCTCTTCTCGGCCCTTTGTCGATTGCCGGACATACAAAAATAGGCAGAAAATCTTCGTCCACACGATTTGACTTACTTGACCTAGGTATCCTGTCGGGCACTGCTCAGTGTAGAGAGTGATGTCACCCTCCTCTATCCGCTTCGTTCCATTGCTTGGTTCTGTGCTTCGTTAGATCTGATCTTTGTCATCGCCAGAAACTCGAATAGGCTTTCCGACCATGGTTTCTTTGGTCGTCCTTAAGGTTACTTCAAACCGCTTTCATGGGGTAAAAATTAAAGACTGTCTCTACGGGTAAGTACAGGAGAATTCGTGTTAGTTTTTAAACCTTCCTAAGGTACGCTCAGCTGCTTGAGTAAAAAATCAAGACTGCTTGGTGAACTGCATCAGCTTCTCATTACCCATAAAATCAAACCATCTTAAGCCTTTAATCCTTCTCAGGCTCCTTGTATAAAATACATCGATGACCATTAGTGTTTCAGTTGATTTATTCCATGTCTCCGCTCAATGAAGCATTGTAGAATCAACGAGGCTGTTGAAAATCCACAGTTTAGTTGAATGACTGATGTTCGGTTTTTGCCAAATGTGACAGTTCATGTTGCCCTTGTCAGAAGACAATTTATATATAATTGATTCCAGCTTGGAAAGAAACAAGTCATGTGACGAAAATGTGGAGCCTAGATAGGTGGACATTCTGACAACTTTGATGCTAGTTGTTCTACTTGAGCTGACAGGAGTATTGACAGCAAGCACTTCCAGAAACCACTTCCAGCAATGAATTGATGGAGCCCGTTAGAATGGCCAAGTTGTCTACATTTGAGATGAAGAGATCTCCAAGTTTGAGCCCATAACTGAGACGCAAAAAATATTTCAAAATTTTAAAGACAAAATTCCAGAAATTGTTTAAAAAACTGCCATTACTCGCAGTAATAATTATGTTAAAACAGTATATTCTATTTAAATTCTTACTAGATTATACTAGGTTTTAATTTTTTTACCCTCTCCATAATCAATAATTGTTTTATAAGTTACAAAAGTAAATGGAATCTTTATTTTATTTTTAAGGTTTAAGATTATATTTTGATTGGTTTTTACCTTTTATATTAGCTCGTTAACAACCTTTGGGATCGCCGTTCATACTTTGAAACAAAAAATTTTTAATTCCCTTTTGAACATTTTTTATAAGGTGACACTAAAAAAACACACGATTTCAGATTTAGAATCACCAATTTCTTTGTAATTGGTACCCAGTCAGGTTCCATTGGAACTTAGGATTATTTAAAGACTTTTTTAACGAAAAGTAAAGCCAATTTTGCTTTCCATAGTTTATTTTTATTATTTGTGACTAGCAAAAAGCTACCAGACTGTTATTTACGGGAGGAAGAGAATCGGACTTTGAAATAATCCAGAACGTATCTGGCTTTATTAATATTATCAGCATTTATCTGTTACATTTTTATGCCTGGGTTTCTGAGACAGGTTATAATGTAAAATCATGTTATTTTATATGTATTTTAATTGATGTGTGACAAACACAGTTGCATTATCTTGATTCCCATTTCTCAACGCAGGCAAGTGCTGATAAGTGACCCAAGTTCAGTGAATATTGCCTAAAATGACACCCAAGAAAGGTAGTGATTACCGGACGTACAGAAAAATTGAGTGATACGAATGCATTTGAGCTATTGGTCAAATGTGTCAAACCTCAAAACAACAACAACGACATTCAGAATGCTAGTCAAAAGGGATTCTAGCTAGTGGTGTTTGGTGCTGAATTCACATTCTTGCTTACATGAATATAATAAAATTTATAACTCTGACTTTTTATTCATGTGATTATCAGTCACTTTAAAAATTAATAGCATTTCTGAAAACTTGGCAACATAACGACTTATGTAAAGATTTCGGACAAGGCAGTTCTAATAGTGTACTTCTTGTTTTGGACATTATTTTTTGGAATTATGGGCTATTTTATTTGTGAAACTTGGACGTTATCTTCTCTTACTAGGTTCCAAGCTACCGCTGGAACCTCGATTCTCAAAAGATGCTTTTATTATGTTAACCCCCACTATTTGCCGTGGTTTCTTCTTTAATAGGTTTCAGGTATATCCGATTATGTGATGAATCCGATGATTCCTGATTTTATAATAACATAAGCAACTACAGTGCTATAGAAAAATGGATTTTTGTTGTTGTAAAATAATGATCCTATTTTAGAAACTATTTAGTTTGACTAACGGCAAAATTGATTATATCATCAAATGTGTAAAAGAATTTAAATGTGTTATTTTGTGCTTGAATTAGTGTAAACTTGTGTATGCCTCATTACTAGAAATAATAGTTTAGTTTGGGTTAGGTTTTATAATTTGGGACGGACTAGCGGTGCATTAGTTTGACGTATAACGCAGTCTTAAATGAAACTACAATAATTGAGGTTCAGAAAATACAAGATATTTAAATATCATCAATACCTTGCTATTTAAGCAAAAGTTTGACTGTTAGTCCTGATTTCTTAAGAATGAGTCCTGAAACACAAAGGTCCTTTAATTAGAATTGAGGCACAAAGGCTCTTTGTGAGAGTCACCTAAATCTGAACAAAAGCTACTACAGTGCCATAGAAAAATGAAGTTTTTCATAAACAAATTTTTTTTTTCATTATTACAAAAGACGCTAGATGAGGGTGTTTCCACCGACCGAAAATAAAAAAAGAAAAGTAAATAGATGCCATAAATGCAGTATATTGTAGTTGCAGTCACTTTTCTTGACTTTCAAGCCAACATACTTTCCTCGTTGTTCAAGCCAAGGAACGGTAAGTTTCTTATATAGTAAGAGATAAACTTCAAAGAATCAGGCAGCCAACTAAACCCAAAATGTGAAATAGTTTATTCTTTACCAGGTCTCATGTATCTCTACAGCCTTGATACCAATTGAACTTACATAATTCCCATCTGTAGTTGACTAGATCAATCCTTCAGTTTAGTCTCAGGGTGTGCTTTGTAGTTCAATTACTATAGGCTTGAGTTCGTTCTTTAATATATTAATATGTTTCATGGTTTGTTCTTTACTAGTTTTCAGCCATTTAGACAATTATGTTACCGATGAAACTTACCTATTCCCCATTTATGATTAACTGAAGTGATCCTTTATAGAGCTCTTACTAGGATGCTAGCTACCGCTGCAACCAGGACATACCTTAGAGAAGTTATATCGGGCTATATCAAATAAAACGGGTTATATCCGTTATATCGGGTTATATCAAACAAGCTGTTGGGGTGGCGCTTCGCACCACCCCAAAACCTAATTAGTGGGGGCGCTTCGCGCCCCCCAAGCCCCCCCGCGAGCGTAAGTCGTTACGCGCCATATTAGTTACGCGCCATTGTAGTTGTGACCCTGTGTCCCACCTGTGAATACAAATATATATATATATATATATATATATATATATATATATATATATATATATATATATATATATATATATGTGTGTGTATATATATATATATATATATATATATATATATATATATATATATATATATATATATCTATATCTATATATATATAAAAATAAGTTGTCTGTGTGACTGTGTTTCGAGTGACGTCACTGTCCGCATATGACGTCTGAGTTATTTAATCAAATACCAATTCAAAAACGAATTTATTCAAGCCGAAGTAGCTCAGTTATATAACTACCTGTGTTGGCGCAAACTAAAAAAAAAAAAAAAAAAAAAAAATAAAAAAGGTAAATGTATTCAAGCCGAAGTAGCTGAGTTGGTAAAGCGTTATGCTCCAGGTTCTAGGTCCGAAAGGTTCCAGGTTCGAACCTTGGCTTTAGCATTAATACAAAAGAAGAAAAAAATTAAAAAAGAAAAAAACTAATAAAAAACTAAAAAACAGGTAAAAACTACTAAAAAAACTAAAAAAGCTAAAAAACTAAAAAAAAACTAAAAAAAGGTAAAAACTAAAAACTAAAAAAGGAAAAAAACTAAAAAACTAAAAAAGGGTAAAAAGAGCAAAAAAAACTAAAAAGAAAAAAAAAACTAAAAACTAATAAAAAAAACTAAAAACTGAAAAAAACTAAAAAAAGGAAAAAAACTGAAAAATAAAGGAGAAAAAGAAGACTAAAAAAAAATAAAAAAAAAACTAGAAAAGATAAAAACTACAAAAAAACGAAAAAAAGAAACTAAAAAGCAAAAAAATAGGTAAAAACCAAAAAAAAAGGAAAAAAGGATTTTTTTTTATTTCATCATATACCAATTCAAAAACGAATGTATATACAGACCGGGACACAGGGAATATAAATGACGATTGGGACACTCGAAGAGAAATTACAGACTGGGACAACGGGACACAAATGACGACTGGGACGTGTGTGTCGACTGACGTCATGTTTGTGTGTTGACTGACGTCATGTTTGTCGACTATAATATGACGCCTGGGACACAGGGACACAACTACAACGGGGAAGCCGGGGAGCATAGGGGGATATATAAATGACGATGGGGACACAGGGAATGTTTGATTAGCAATCACCATCAACAAAGCTCAAGGTCAATCATTAGAATAATGAGTATAAAGCTGAATACGGATTGTTTTTCCCATGGGCAATTATATGTTGCATGTTCAAGAGTCGGTAAACCTGACAATCTATTTATATGTACAGACAATGGGACAGCGAAGAATGTTGTATATTCGCAAGTTTTACATAGTTAAAACATATATATATATATATCTATATATATAAAAATAAGTTGTCTGTCTGTCTGTGTGTCAGGTGACGTCATGTTTCTTTGTCGACTGACGTCATGTTTTCGACTGACGAAATTACGAAATTACATTGGGACACAAATGACGACCAGGACACCGGCACATAGGGAATATAAATGACGACCGGGACACTCAAAGAGAAAGCGACCGGGACACAAGGAATGTTCAATTAGCAATCAGCATCAACAAAACACCGTCAACAAACCATCACAAATGACGACCGGGACACAGGGAGTATAAATGACGACCAGGACATAAGTAAAAAAAAAAAAACTAAAAAAAAGGTAAAAACTACAAAAAAACTAAAAAGAAAAAAACAAACTAAAAACTAATAAAAAACTAAAAAAGCTAAAAAACTAAAAAAACTAAAAAATAAAAAAAACTAAAAAAAGGAAACAAAAAGAAAAATAAAGGAGAAAAACAAAACTAAAAAAATAAAAATAAAAAAAAAAATAAAAAGAAAAAAGAAAAAAAACTAAAAAAAACTAAAAAAATGTAAAAACCAAAAAAAAAAACTAAAAGAAAAAAAGGGGAAAAATACAAAAATTTATTTCATCATTTACCATTTCAAAAACGAATGTATATACAGACTGGGACACCGGAATACAAATGACGACCGGGACACAGGGAATATAAATGACGACCGGGACACAGGGACACAACTACAACGGGGACGCCGGGGGGCACAGGGGGATATATAAATGACGATGGGGACACAGAGAATGTTCGATTAGCAATCACCATCAACAAAGCTCAAGGGCAATCATTAGAATCATGAGGTATAGATCTGAATACGGATTGTTTTCCCATGGACCATTATATGTTGCATGTTCAAGAGTCGGTAAACCTGACAATCTATTTATATGCACAGACAATGGGACAGCAAAGAATGTTGTATATTCGCAAGTTTTACGTAGTTAAAAACATATATATATATATATCTATCTATATTCACAGGTGGGACATAGGGTCACAACTACAATGGCGCGTAACGACTTACGCGCGCGTGGGGGCTTGGAGGGGGGGGGGGGCGCGAAGCTCCCCCACCAACTAGGTGTTGGGGTGGCGCGATGCGCCACCCCAACAGCTAGTATATATATATATATATATATATATATATATATATATATATATATATATATATATATATATATATATATATATATATATATATATATATATATATATATATATATATATATATATATATTCACAGGTTGGACACAGGGACACAACTACAATGGCGCGTAACTAATATGGCGCGTAATGACTTACGCGCGGGGGGGGGGGCTTGGGGGGGGGGGCGTGAAGCGCCCCCACGCCACCCCAACAGCTAGTATATCTTCTATATATATAAAAATAAGTTGTCTGTGTGTTATGTCTGTCGAGTGACGTCATGTTTGTGTGTCGACTGACGTCATGTTTGTCGACTGACGAAATTACAGACCGGGACATCGGGACACAAATGACGACCGGGACACCGGGACATAGGGAATATAAATGACGACCGGGACACTCAAAGAAAAAGCGACCGGGACACAGGGAATGTTCGATTAGCAATCACCATCAACAAAGCACCGGGACACAAATGACGAACGGGACACAGGGAATATAAATGACGACCGGGACACTCAAAGAGAAATTACAGACTGGGACAACGGCACACAAATGCGACCGGGACAAAAATGACGACCGGGACACCGGGACACAGGGAATATAAATGACGACCGCGACACTCAAAGAGAAATTACAGACTGGGACAAAATGACGACGGGGACAAAGGGAATGTTCGATTAGCAATCACCATCAACAAAGCTCAAGGGCAATCATTAGAATAATGAGGTATAGATCTGAATACAGATTGTTTTTCCCATGGACAATTATATGTTGCATGTTCAAGAGTCGGTAAACCTGACAATCTATTTATATGCACAGACAATGGGACAGCCAAGAATGTTGTATATTCGCAAGTTTTACGTAGTTAAAATATTTATACATCTATCTATATTCACAGGTGGGACATAGGGACACAACTACAATGGCACGTAACTAATATGGCGCGTAACGACTTACGCGAGCGGGGGGCTTGGGGGGCGCGAAGCGCCTCCACCAACTATGTGTTGGGGTGGCGCGAAGCGCCACCCCAACAGCTAGTATATATATATATATATATATGTATATATATATATATATATATATATATATATATATATATATATATATATATATATATATATATATATATATATATATATACATACATATATATCTTCTTATATATATAAAAATAAGTTGTCTGTGTGTGGATCTGTGGATCTGTGGATCAGGTGACGTCACACTAAATTATTTCACACTAATACAAAAGAAGAAAAAAACTAAAAAAGGTAAAAACTACAAAAAAAAACTAAAAAGAAAAAAAAACTAAAAAAGCTAAAAAACTAAAAAAAACTAAAAAAAGGTAAAAATCTAATAACTAAAAAAAACTGAAAAAAATAAAAAAAGGCAAAAACTACAAAAAAATAAAAACTAATAAAAAAACTAAAAAAGCTAAAAAACTAAAAAAACTAAAAAAAAACTAAAAAAAGTTAAAAAACTAAAAAAAACTAAAAACTAAAAAAGAAAAAAACTAAAAAAAGGAAAAAACTGAAAAATAAAAGATAAAAAGAAAACTAAAAAAATATGAATAAATATATATAAAAATAAGTTGTTTGTGGGTTATGTCTGTCTGTCTGTCTGTCGAGTGACGTCGTGTTTGTCCGCATATGACGTCTGAATTATTTCACACTAATACAAGAGAAGAAAAAAAAACTAAAAAAGGTAAAAACTACAAAAAAAAACTAAAAAGAAAAAAAACTAAAAAAGCTAAAAAACTAAAAAAAACTAAAAAAAGGTTAAAAAACTAAAAACTAAAAAAAACTGAAAAAACTAAAAAAAGGCAAAAACTAAAAAAAAAACTAAAAACTAATAAAAAAACTAAAAAAGCTAAAAAACTAAAAAAACTAAAAAAACTAAAAAAAGGTAAAAAACAAAAAAAAACTAAAAACTAAAAAAGAAAAAACTAAAAAAAAGGAAAAAACTGAAAAATAAGAGAAAAAGAAAACTAAAAAAATATTAATAAATATAAAAAATATAAATATAAATATAATATAAATTAGCAATCAACAAAGCACCGAGACACAACTGACGACCGGGACACAGGGAGTATAAATGACGACCAGGACATAAGTAAAAAAAAAAAACTAAAAAAGCTAAAAAATGGTAAAAACTACAAAAAAACTAAAAACTAATAAAAAAACTAAAAAATCTAAAAATCTAAATAAACTAAAAAAGAAAAAAAAGAAAAAAGGAAAAAAATAAAGGAGAAAAACAAAACTAAAAAACGAATGTATATACAGACCGGGACACCGGGATACAAATGACGACCGGGACACAGGGAATATAAATGACGACCGGGACACAGGGACACAACTACAATGGGGACGCCGGGGGGCACAGGGGGATATAAATGACGACCGGGACACCGGGACACAAGGAATATAAATGACGCCCGGGACACTCAAAGAGAAATCACAGACTGGAACACTGGGACACAAATGACGACCGGGACACAGGGAATATAAATGACGACCGGGACACAGGGACATAACTACAAAGGGGACGCCGGGGTGCACAGGGGGATATATAAATGACGATGGCGACTCAGGGAATGGTCGATTAGCAATCACCATCAACAAAGCTCAAGGGCAATCATTAGAATCATGAGGTATAGATCTGAATACGGATTGTTTTCCCATGGACCATTATATGTTGCATGTTCAAGAGTCGGTAAACCTGAAAATCTATTTATATGCACAGACAATGGGACAGCAAAGAATGTTGTATATTCGCAAGTTTTACGTAGTTAAAAACATATATATATATATATATATATATATATATATATATATATATATATATATATATATATATATATATATATATATATATATATATATATATATATATATATATATATATATATATATATATATATATATATATATATATATATATATATATATATATATATATTCACAGGTGGGACATAGGGACACAACTACAATGGCGCGTAACTAATATGGCGCGTAACGACTTACGCGCGCGGGGGGGCTTGGGGGGGGGGGCGCGAAGCGCCCCCACCAACTAGGTGTTGGGGTGGCGCGAAGCGCCACCCCAACAGCTAGTATATATATATATATATATATTACCAGTTTTTAACTACGTAGTACTTGCGAATATACAACATTCTTCACTGTCCCATTGTCTGTGCATATAAATAGATTGTCAGGTTTACCGACTCTTGAACATGCAACATATAATTGTCCATGGGAAAAACAATCCGTATTGAAATCTATACCTCATTATTCTATTGATTGCCCTTGAGCTTTATTGATGGTGATTGCTAATCGAACATTCCCTGTGTCCCCATCGTTATTTATATATCCCTCCGGCGTCCCCGTTGTAGTTGTGTCCCTGTGTCCCGGTCGTCATTTGTGTCCCGATGTCCCAGTCTATAATTTCTCTTTGAGTGTCCCGGTTTGTCAGTAGTTTTCTTGCTGTTCTTGTGATTTCTCGGCACGCTTTCTTTTCTTACTTTCTCTATCAGCGGCAAGTTTTTTGGCATAGACTCTTTGAGCATCTTCCTCGGCTGTTGCCATTGTAGGTTCTTCAGTCATTTTAGAATTAAACATTTTCCGTCCATGATCTTCTTACAATTAAAAATTTTTCTTTGAACGATTTTCTTAAATGCCTTTAATGACGTCATCGTCATAACAAACATGACGACAACTAACTTCATGACGACACGATGACATGACGTCACTCGACAGGCATAACACACAGACAACTTATTTTTATATATATAGATATATGTTTTTAACTACGTAAAACTTGCGAATATACAACATTTTTCGCTGTCCCATTGTCTGTACATATAAATAGATTGCCAGGTTTACCGACTCTTGAACATGCAACATATAATTGTCCATGGGAAAAACAATCCGTATTCAGATCTATACCTCATTATTCCAATGATTGCCCTTGAGCTTTGTTGATAGTGATTGCTAATAAAACATTCCCTGTGTCCCCATCGTCATTTATATATCCCCCCTGTGCCCCCGGCGTGTCCCTGTGTCCCTCCGGCGAGTTCCTGTGTCCCAGTCATCATTTGTAGTTGACAAACATGACGTTAGTCGACACACAAACATGACGTCAGCCGACACACACGTCCCAGTCGTCATCTGTGTCCCGGTGTCCCAATCTGTAATTTCTCTTTTAGTGTCCCGGTCGTCATTTATATTCCCTGTGTCCCGTTCTGTATATACATTCGTTTTTGAAGTTTTTACCCTTTTTTATTCTTTTTTTTTCTTTTTTAGTTCTTAGTTTTTCACCTTTTTTAGTTTTTTTTTAGTTTTTTAGCTTTTTTAGTTTTTTAATATTTTCTTTTTAGTTTTTTTGTAGTTTTTACTTTTTTTAATTTTTATTCTTCTTTTGTATTATGATAAGGCCAAGGTTCAAACCTGGAACCTCTCGGACCTAGAACCTGGAACATAACGCTTTACCAGCTCAGCTGCTTCGGCTTGAATACATTTACCTTTTTTAGTTTTTTTTTTATTTTAATTTTTATTTTTTTAGTTTTATTTTTCTTCTTTATTTTTCAGTTTTTTTCCTTTTTCTATTTTTGTTTTCTTTTTCAGTTTTTAGTTTTTTTTATTTTTTTTTATTAGTCTTTAGTTTTTTTATTTTTAGTTTTTTTTAGTTTTCTTAGTTTTTTTTCTTTTTATGTTTTTAGTTTTTTACCTTTATTTTATTTTTTTTTGTTTTTTTTTAGTTTTTAGTTTTTTAGTATTTTCTTTTTAGTTTTTTTGTAGTAGTTTTTACCTTTTTTAGCTTTTTTTCTTCTTTTGTAATAATGCTAAAGCCAAGGTTCGAACCTGGAACCTCTCGGACCTAGAACCTGGAACATAACGCTTTACCAACTCAGCTACTTCGGCTTGAATACATTCATTTTTGAATTGGTATATGATGAAATAATTCAGACGTCATATGCGGACAGACAGACAGACAAACAAACAAACAACTTATTTTTATATATATACTAGATGTTGGGGTGGCACTTCGCGCCACCCCAACACCTAGTTTGTGGGGCGCTTCGCACCTCCCCCAAACCCCCCCCCCCGCGCGTAAGTCGTTACGCGCCATATTAGTTACACGCCATTGTAGTTGTGTCCCACCTGTGAATATATATATATATATATATATATATATATATATATATATATATATATATATATATATATATATATATATATATATATATATATATATATATATATATATATATATATATATATATATATATATATATATATATATATATTGTGGGGAAAACAATCCGTATTCAGATCTCTACCTCATTATTCTAATGACGTGTCCCTGTGTCCCGGTCGTCATTTATATTCCCTGTGTCCCGGTCGTCATCTGTGTCCCGGTGTCCCAGTTTGTAATTTCTCTTTGATTGTCCCGGTCGTCATTTATATTCCCTGTGTCCTGGTGTGCTGGTCGTCATTTGTGCCCCGGTGTCCTGGTCTGTAATTTCTATTCGAACAATCCCTGTGTCACGGTCGTCATTTATATATCCCGCCTGTGCCCCCAGCGTCCCCGTTGTAGTTGTGTCCCTGTGTTCCGGTCGTCTTTTATATTCCCTGTGTCCCGGTCGTGATTTGTGTCCGGGTGTTCCAGGCTGTAATTTCTCTTTGAGGTTCCCGGTCGTCATTTATATTCCCTGTGTCCCGGTCGTCATTTGTGTCCCGGTGTCCCGGTATGTAATTTCATCAGTTGACACACATGACGTCAGTTGACAAACAACTTCTTGACGCATACAGCTCAATCCTTATAATGACGTCAGTCGACACACATGACGTCAGTTGACACACAAACATGACGTTACTCGACACACACACACAGACAACTTATTTATATATATATAGATAGATAGATCGATAGATATAGTCATCATCTACATGCTCGTCTTTTACTAGGTTACATCTACCTCAGCAATTACGATTAATATTTCACTTAATATAGAGTTTGTTCTTTCCTTTATATTATTGGTAAAAAATGATTCTGTTGTAGAAACTATTTTTTTTTAATTACAAAAGACACTAGATATAGCAATTTCCTTTAAAATGAGCCGTTAAACAGTCTTCTACGATGTTCTAGTGCCAAGTTATCTCTGGAAAGGAAGAAAAAATTAAATACAAAAATGGTGTATATACAGAATATCGTGGTTTCAGCCACCCTTCTTGATTTTCAAGCCAGTATATTACAGTATATTTCAAGCCTTGTTGTTTAAGCCAACAGAAGGTACATTTCCTATATAGGGGGTTCTAGACAAGGGAGTTCTAATAGAGTACGTCATTTTTCTGATCTGATTCTAGTTTTAGGAGTTATGGGCAATATATTTTTTTACTATGGGGCGTGATCGTCAATAGGTTGAATGGTTTGGCACTGGAGCAGTTCTTTAGTGTTTTTAAGCGGAAGAAATTATATATTTGTCATTTAGCTTTTTGTGAATGGTAGTAATTTTTCATCAAGGTTATGCACATTACAAATATCAGACAATTCCTTAGTGCTCATCCCATGATCTTCAAACAGTCTTAGAAGTGAATTTGGTTTTCTGTGCGGAAAGGTCTAAAGAAGCATCAGAGAAAATAGAGCGGAGCGTTAACAAGGCATTTCAGGACCTGGAGGTATTCCCAGATATCTACTTACAGTATTGAAAAAAAGTCCCTCTACGCAAACTAACCCAATTTCTGAGAAATCATCGGTAGCTGTTCTTGTTAAAAAGTTAGTTTTTTGGAACAAGAGTTAGTACCAGACAAAGGAAAACATGCTTAAAGACATCGAGAAATTGGTCACAGAAAAGGTAGTACAAAAGAATAGTATCAACCCATGTGTGCCCCAAGTTTATGATGGAATATCAGTTGAATACATTGGAAAATATGATTAGATTGGCAAAGTACTTAAGAGATTAAGAGCTCAAATCGAGTCGGTTGCAAACCTTATTGCGAAAACGGAAAATAGACTTGACGAATATCAACAAGAAGCTCAGCTTGATTCCTTTGTATTCGTAGGGGTCAAATAGGCCCCTGGTGTTGACCTCAAAGCAACAATGCACAGTATTATACATGGCAAGATGGGCTTGTGTGCTATTACGAGTGATCAAATTATTTCTGTACAATGATTTCGTTTACCCAGCCCTACAGCTCAGAATACAGATGAAAGTCGAGTTCCCCCGTGATTATCAAATTTTCTAACAAAGATGTTGCCTGTACTGTCTTTGAAGCAAAGTCTAAGCTTGCACAATCTGGTGCTTTTGTGAATGAATATCTCACAAAGCAATAGCATTACAATATTCTCCAGTCCAAATATGATAAAATATGTCCAACAAAAGTGTTTAGGAATAAAAAGGAATCACCAAGAAAGCCCTGGGTTACACTGGAACTTATTGAGTTGATTGAGAAGAGGAATCTACTGTATCAGTTGGTTTTAGATTGCCAAAGAGATAAAAATTATTGAAGAGTTTTGCTAAAGTAGCAAAATCGGGACCGACAGACCGACAGAATTTGCGATTGCTATATGTCACTTGGTTAATACCAAGTGCCATAAAAAAATGGTTTTTTAGGTGATAGTCAGTTTGGATTCAGGAAAGGCCACTCTACTGTTAATGCTATGTAGTATTTTCTTGATTTTCTGAATGCACCAATGGAAAATGGTGGAATGTTTTTATCGGTTTTTATAGATGTAAAAAATGCGTTTTACACAGTTGATTTTCAAATTTTAATTGATAGGCTAAGGTCCTTTGGAGTCACAGATAGTATTTAAAAGTGGTTTGAATCTTTTTTGATAGGGAGGTCTATACGTGTATGTTTTGATAATGTTAAATCTAAATTTTTTTATAAATTGTGGTTTTCCGCATGGTTCTGTTTTGGGTCCTTTGTTATATATTGTATATATAGATACTATGCGGTTTTATGTTCCAGGGGCTGTTAATACTTCTTTCGCTGATGACACGGTATTGTCACCTGTTCTAAGAAATTCTGATGATCTTTTGGAGAAAATTAATCAGGCTTTAAGTCATCTTTTAATTTTTTACAAAGATTAGCCGTTTATAGGTGAATGTTTTAAAAACGCCTTTCATAATATTTAGTCGGAAAGGAAGTCCAGTTGATTTAAGTGAAAAAATAATCCTTTGTAATAGGTCATTGAAGCAAGTAGCTGTGATGAGATACCTTGGTTTCCAGCTTGATCAAAATCTGAGTTAGAAAGCATATAGTGATAAGGTGGTGGCTGGGATACCTGGAGAACTTGGTCTGATTTGGAGTCTGAGAAATCAGTTCCCTTGTTCTGCCCTTTTAACTTTGTATCATTCTATGATCATGCCTTATGTTTCTTATGGTTGTGTGGTATGGACTAGCGGATTTTATACAAATTTTAAAAGTGTTCAGGTTTTACAAAACAAAGCTATTAGACTATTAGGAAATTTTGTCCCTGGTTAAAATGATACAGTTAATTGTTTTAGAAAACTCATGATTCTTATTATTAGCTAACCTCATGATTATCAACTTGCTATTTTTGTATTTCCGTGTATTTATGGTTTGTCCTCTGAAAATTTTCGTCAAGTGCATACAAGGAGTTCTTCGTAACACAGTTATGTGACTAGAAACATGGATGACCTGGTATATGAGTATTGCAGCTCCAACAGGGTAAGTTTTAGTCCCGGGTTTGCTAGACAAGTAGTATAAAATTCTTAAACAAAGTGTATAAGGTTATCAGAAAATGTTAGCCAGTTTAAGAGTAGACTGAAGAGCCACCTTCTGAGAAGCGATTAAGTAAATAATTTAAATGGGATAGCTTATTGCCTTGTTTTTTAAGTAGGATTTTTTTTCTCTCTCTCTCTCTCTCTCTCTCACTCTCTCTCTCTCTCTGTTTTCTTCTTGATCTTCTTTTTTTCCCACTTTTTGCCTCATTTCATTTTTTTTAATGATTTTGTTTTGCTTGTAAAGTTGGTATTGTTGAATGTTTGTCAGCCAATACTAACAAGTCTTTGACTTTCTAAAGTGGCTGATGTGGTTCTTTTGCATATGGAAATTTTGTATAATAAAAGTGTATCTCACTCTCTGCAGAAGGGGGTTGGGGCAAGGGTGATTTAATTTCCTTGGGACATTAAGTATCCTACCTCTTGAATTTGGAGAACAGGGGGGGGGGATGTTGCGAGGTGAAGGTAAACCAGGTAAATTTAAAGAATTTCCCTGTATGATTGAAATTTTCTTAGAGGAGCAGTCAGGACAACACCAGCTCTCACTCCAACTAACTGCATCGATTTTGGTACTATGTTTTGCTCCTGCATAGGACGAGTATTTATATCCCCCACATTTCACAGAGGTTACAAAGACTCTCAGCCTACATTCGGGACAAACAAGCCTATGTCCAACAATCCTTTTTCAAGAGTTAACACCCCGAAAGAAAAACTTGGTTCACTGGGTAAGAGCCAAAATTCTTGTAGGCTGGAAGCTAGATGAAGACTAAGAAATCATAATTTCTTCTCTGTTTATTCGATGGCAATAACGTTTGTCCAAGGAGCTGGTAGTTTATATTTTTGGATATGTTTGAAAAATTGTCCCTCTATATCGATTCTCTCAGAGGGGAACCCCTCCACATATTTGGATTACTTTTTCAATTTTTTCTTTGTAATAGAACAGTAGATGTTAAGCTATTTCATGATTGCGATGGTATAACGGCCAAATTGGTGCGAGGTCTATTATACCATTCGATTGGTTGTATTATTACGAATGATGGTTGATTTTTATTATTTCAGCACAGTAGTGTGATGCTACATTCCCTGTTTTCTGTGTTTTATGTGGTGATATGCTGATTTGATTTGGTTCTGTACTTTTTCGTGAGGGAATGTTATGAAATGTCTAACAATGAGCAAACTACTAGTTGAGTCCAGATTTTTGCTGCTTTTTTAGCTAAACGGCTTCATGAAATACGCATTCACTTTAGTAGTTAAAGTTGAATTTACGTAATAAATATATTCTTAGCAATTGAAATGAAAATGTGTATCCTGTAACCCAGACGCAGATAAATACTTTCGCATATATTTGTAGGATATCTTTTGTTTCTTAGGAATTTGTATGATTTCTTATGTTTTTACATTTGTTTGACATCTGTGATTTGATATCGATTTGCATATTGCGTGCATACATTTTCAATATTGTGGTTGCAGTGACAGCTATAGCCTAATAAGTTATGAACCTCAGCCAGTAGTAACGAAAATTAAAATGACGTGTTATAAAAACTGACAAGTAAAAAAAATTGCCATATCTAGCTGATTCAAGAATTGTAACCACTATTTAAATTCATCCTCATAATGAAATATATTGTAAATGGAATTATACAAATTTTGAAAAATATCTCAGTTCCTCTAAACCAAAGTTAATGTTAACAATAGCATGGCATTTTTTTCTGACTAGGCCGTAAATGTATTTAAGAAGTTATTTAAATATTATTTAAAAAGAGAAAATTGCGGAAAAACTAGTAGCTAGAAGTCATTGTATGGGAGAGTTTGAGCACAAATTTATATCTTAGAAAGTGTATATTTAAAAGATTATATATTGGTGCTCTGCCAATTACTTTCACCAAAAACTAGATTAAATACTTGAAATGCATTATTTCTCTTCAAAAATTCCAAGTGACTTTTACTGTTCTTCTATGTTTTAGCCGTAAATGCTAGTTTTAGCCTTCTGCAACTACACCCATTTATAGATTTGTATTTTGATTTGCGTATGAACGTCTTCTCGCAAATAATTCAACTGAGAAACCTTCAGCTCACAAGTTTAACCCTTACAAGCTCTACTCCAAACTTTGTCTCTCAATATATCAATAAGTGTTCACTGTGCCAATTATGTTCTACAGCCCTTGACCTACCGAAAACAGTATGCAGTTTGATTTCAGCTTGGTCCCTTTTATGAAAGTCTGGCTTGAAATTGTCGCTGTGGCTCAGTTATAGCCTTTGAATCTTTCTCCGTTTCTGATAGTCATTGCCTATCATTCCATTGTAAACTAAAGTCTCTTGTCTTGATTAACATTATTAACCATGCGAGTAGCAGGGCTTACTTCGACTGAACAGGCAATCATAGCCTTCGAAGTTTTCTAAGGCTGTCCAATTACAACAGGTGATTCACAAATGATCCACTTGCAAGAAATGCTGCTGAGAAAGAAAGTTATATGAATTAAGGCACGGTTATAGTGTTTAATTCTTTGTTTTTGTTCTTTCTTCTTGGTAGTGTATTGATGGTTTCTTGCTCCACATGCTGTTTTGTCTCCTTTTTATATTGTACAAGGTTCAAATATTTGGCATGCTTAGGCTTTGCCTCTGAGTCATATGTTTTAGTTGTTTTTACCTTTTTAAATCTTTTAACACTAATAAGTAGCTAAATAAATTTAAATAAATGTTGATTGGTTATCATATTTGAAAACTGTTTCTATTTTACTTTTGAGCTGCTCTGGCCTGAGTCACTTTCTTAGGGTCAACCATTATTTTCTAAGCTGAATAGGGCCTAGTCCTAATATTACTAGGTTGCTATCTACTTTTGCAACCTGGACTACCAAATGACTGTCACAGGCGAAGAAACAAAGAAAAGAAAGTGTCTTGCTTGTGTTTTCTATTTTGCTCATACATTCCATTCTGAAACTTGACCTGATTCGGAATTAGCAGTGAAATTTTACAACGCTGAAAAATTTTGGCTTTTTACCCACCAAATTTAAAAAAATGCTCATGCTTCTAATTTACACACACTAGAGTGGATTGGGCACACACTGGAACCATTAAATCAGTTTCTTCAGGTCTGTGGAAAATAAAACTTTATATTTTAACTTGAGTAACAATAAATTCAATGTATAACCATTCAACCAAGATCTAGGGACATAATTGCTCATAAACCTAGGCAATTCACTATCCTTTAATTAGCCTACCCTCTTCATGTTAATCTGTCTGAGAAAAAAGCTGGGTAAAATTCTAGTTAATTGACTTCTTGCTATCTCAGAAAGGGTTTAAGTTAGGAAAATAAAACTTTCAGGGATGATTCTACAGACTAAAGTATGTCCCAGGAACCTCCACTCCTTCTCCCTCTAGAGGGCCCTGACCTTTGATGACCTTTAAAAATATGTGTGCTATTAAAGTGAAACCTTGCAAAATTGATACTCTGCTTAATTGAAGTAGCCTACAACAAAATTGTTTTCAGCCTCATAACTTTGCTCAATTCCATTTTATAAGTTTTTAAGGACATGCAAATATATTTCTTAAATTTTGAAAAAAAACATTGATATGGCCCAAAATTCTTCTCAAATAACAAGAATTGCATTTTCAGAACTAAAGGCAGAGAAAAAGCAAGCTTCTTGTCCCTCTAGAGGAACCTGACCTTTGATGACCTTTAAAAATATGTTTTTTAGAAAAGTGAAACTTTGCAAAATAGATCTTCTGCTTAATTGAAGTACAGCATAATTGTTTTCAGCTTCACAACTTTCCTCAATCCCAATTTATAGGTTTTAAAGATATGCAAGTACATTTCCTAAATTTTTAAAAAAAACATTAATAGGCCTAAAACTCAAGGAAGAAAAGAAGAAATCAATTGATAAAAATTTACATTATTGATTTCATTTATTTTCTGAGTGAAAGGAATTAAAGCTCTTGCTACTCCTTTTGTTTGAGAAGTATTCTTTTGCTTTTGCATATAAGTTTATTGTGTGGTTAGAGTTTCTGGAATTTTCCTCTCCTGAACTCAATGTTTCCTAACTCTTCTAGCCCCTTCAGGAAAGGGGGCCATGCATCTAATTGGTTATCAGAAGCGGATATTCCTATTGTTGTATCTCCAATATCCAATGATGATAGCCTGAATGAAACCATGATTACTGTCTCTGAGTCACCAATCTCTGAAACTGACAACCTGCTAAATGAGAATTTTCAGACAGTGGGCAGAAAACAGAAACAAAAAAAGCCTTCTATGAGTCCTCCTGAAATAATGGGACTCTCAAACTCAGTTCCAGCAGTGGAGATAAAGGACAAACCCATTATCCTTTTTACTCCAACAGTAAAAGATCAATCTTTCTCTATCAAAAGATTACTAATATTAGAATGAATCTTTTCAAAACTTTTAGATGCAGCTTCACTGTGAATGTGAACAGAGATGGTTCACTAACGGTTAAGTTTCTAGACAGAAATGAAGCCTGCAAAGCACTTAGCCTACATAAAATTGGCAATATCCCTGTTACACCTGAATGGTGGAAACCAACCCTGAAAAATTCTCAGAAAATAGTACTGTACAACATACCATTGGAACTGTCAATTGATGACTTGAAAGATGGTCTTATGAACAATAAGGGGGAAATGCTGGAGGTTCTAGATGTTCATTGTATGGTTCATTGTATGGGCAAGTTCCCTTAGATTCTAAGGGAACAAGAAGTAGTAAGAGTGTCCTCTTTATCTTACCTGCTAGTTCCCAATTTGACTCAGTATTCCTTTTTGGTCAGCAAAAAGCTCATAAAATATACCAAGAAAAACCTCACCAATGCTCAAAATGTTTTAAGCTTGGTCACTCATCTAAGTATTGTTTTTCTCCTGAACCAGGGTGCCCTAATTGCCTTGGTAGTCACTCCTTGTCTACAGAAAGTAAATGCACTGAAGTGCCTAAATGTACAAACTGTGATGGTAGACATCAATGAACAGATCACAATTCATGTCCTAAATATGTTCAACAAGCTAAAGTTTTAAAGATTGCTCTTCAAGAAAATGTCCCTTTCCTGATAGCTGCAATGGAGCTGGCCAAGCTGTCTAAAGTACCATCAGGTCCAAGAGTTAATGAGGCCAAGGAAGGGAATTTAGCCCTTCCTCAAAAAACCTGGCTACAGGTCCACAAGAACAACCCAAATCAGGCACTCATACCTCCTACTGAGACTTTTTACCCTCTGTTGGCTAAGGAGCATCCCAAGGTGGCTGAAGCTAGTCCATCCCTCAACAATCCTAAAACTAATCCTAAATCTTGGTCTGAAAGAGTGGCAGCTTTTCCTAATATTTCTACTCAAGCCATCACTATGCAAGATAGAGTTGGACCTCATATTACTAATTTAATTAAATATGTTGCATCAGTGGACCTAATATTACAATCAAATATGGCTAAAGATAAAAAAAGCCAGTATAACAAAAGAAATTGCAGAACACTACTTTTCCAATTCTATTTTCAATGAAATTCGAACAGAATTATTATCCATTCTCTCAAAATATCATGCATGTCACCTATTTAACCCTTCCTATGTTAACTAAGCTGCAGATCCTACAATGGAATTGCATCTCTTTAAATTCAAATAAACTTGCTGATCTTATCCAATGTGCAAATGATAATAGAATTGGAATTATTTGTCTACAAGAGACCAATCTTCATCAGTACAAGAAAATCAAAATGCCTGGGTACAAGTGCTACAGGAAAGATAGATCAACTAACAGAAAGGGAGGGGGTGTGGCAATTTTTGTTCATGTTTCAATCCAACATTCCCCCCAACCCTTATATATCTACAGGGATGAAATAGATGTTGTAGGTATATTAATTACCTTAGCCAATGGTAACCATCTTGCCATAAAATCCTTTTATAATCCATGTGGGAGTAAGGACATCCAAAGTATCTTGGAAACAGAATTATCAGGTAATAATACCTTTATTTTTGGTGATTTTAATGCCCATAGTCCTCTCTGGGAACAATCAGCTGGTAGCAACAAAGCAGGAAGAGGAATAGAGTACTTATTGTCCAATTTTCCTCTCACCATGATTTTCACTCCATTTGACTTTCAGACCAGGTATAATATTTCTTCTAACTCTTTCTCAACTATAGATTTGCTTCTAGGTCCTTCTTCATATTATGATTTAGTTCAGATGGTAAAGGTGTCGTCTCTTCAATCTGATCATTGTGCAATTCTTACATCATTTCAAGATTTATGCTACACTCCCAAACCCTACATCCCTACATTTATCAACTCCAAAGGTAATTGGTCCCTTTTTTGTGAGATTTTAAATGAAGTAGATTTTTCCTTTGTTTCTCCTAATTCTGATATTAATGCCATTGGGTCTAATTTGAGATCAATCCTGCTGGAGTCAGCTAAATTGGCAATTCCAATGACTTGGGTACATTTTTATAATGGCTCCAAAAGACCCAAGAATTGGTGGAATGATGAGTGTAGGGTTGCAGTTCTGGCAAAAAGAAAGGCTCGTAAAATGTTTCAAAAGCACCCATCTCAGTCAACGACAATCTCTTATAAGCAGTCATGTGCTAAGGTGAAACTAATTTGTAGGAGAGCTAAACAGAGTACATGGCTGAATTTCAGCTCAAGTATCGGTTTTAGAACCCCAATTTCAAAGGTCTATAATTTCATTAGCCAACTAAATAGTGGAAAGCAGCCTAATGATGACTGTAGATATGATATCATTCAGGATGGATATCCAATTGTCTCAGATAAAAAGAAGACAGGTCTGTTTACTGATGTTTTTAAAAACGATTGCTCAGATTTTCATCCCAGCCGATCTCCTTTTTGTAATCTTCCTCTTACCTGTTCTTATAAGGGTACTCTGATGAAACCTTTTTCACAAGATGAATTTTGTGTAGCACTTAATTCTCTTAACATCAAGTCTTCCCCAGGTTATGATGGTATCTATATGAAGTGGATTCTTGAGTCCCCAAAGGTGGTTCATACAGCCCTCTTAAGTCTTTATAATCTTATTTGGTCAAGTCAAAAGTTCCCAGATGCCTGGAAAATTGCTCAGGTATTCCCAGCTTTAAAACCTTCTTACTCATCTAATGATCTCAAGTCTTACCGTCCTATATTGGTATTACCTTCCTTTAGTAAAGTCCTGGAAAGGCTTGTCTTATCAAGAATTGAGTTGTTTGCTGAAGTCAACAATCTCTTTCCTAGTGAACAAACAGGTTTCAGAAAAGGACATAGCTCTTTAGATAACATTACCTGGCTAGAAATTGATGTTAGTAACTCTCTCAAAATAAGACATGTCATAATGGCTGTTCTGTTTGACTGGTCGAATGCCTATGGAAATGTAGTCCACAATAAATTATTAGAAATCCTAATAAATCTTGACTTCCCGTAACCTTTTATAAGTTTTACAAAGTCTTTTCTAACTGATAGATATTTTTACGTTCAAGTAAATCAGTCTAGAAGTGAGCAATGACCCATTACGAGAGGACTTCCTTAAGGTGCAATATTGAGTCCTCTTCTATTCAACTAGTATGTTTCTGAATTTCAAGTATCTCATGCATCATTTGGCCTTTATGCAGATGATTTGATCATTTGGAAGTCAGGAAGGGATATTAGCCTTCTTCAAAGCCTTATTCAACAGGATATAAGTTTAGTCCAGAGATTCTCTTTAGCATTTGGCTTCCCAATCTCAATCAGTAAAACTAAAGCCATTATATTTACTAATGGTACTCTAGATCCTCCTAATCCACTGACAATTTTCTCAAGGGAGATCCCATATTGCAATTCAATGAAGTTACTTGGTTTATTAATGGATTCTAAAATGCAATGGCATGAACATATTAATTCTTTGAAATCTCTGATTATTCAGAGACTTTGTATTCTAAAAAGACTTGCTGGAAGTAACCCAAAAATTATTTTGGATTTTTACAAATTATATATTCGTTCAAATATAGAATATGGGATTCAAATTTTTTCAGCTCGTCCCCCATCCTCATTCAAAATCCTTGAATCTTTACAAAATTCTGCTATTCAAATAGCTTTGGGTGTGCATAAGCATACTCCTCTGGCAAAGTTAAGAATACTGTCGGGATTGGTGTCCCTAAGTGAAAGAGCATCCAGTCTAAGGATAAAGTATTTCTTGCTAATCCAGGCTTATGGAACCAAGCATGCTGTATATGCACATACCTTTGCTGAGAAGTCAGCCTGTCCCAATGCCCATTCATCATGGAATCAGTTTCAACTGGAGGTCCCAAACTGGAATCAACTTTCGCTTTATGTATATCCCTTTACTGAGTCCCCCCCCCCCCATGGGAAATGAGTCTTCCAAGCTGTCAAGTAGAACTTATCTCTATTAGTAAAGATTTGATTCCTAATTGCAAGATCCAGACTATTTTGGCCGAACACATCTCAAAGGCTTACCCCAACTATAGAAAAATATATACAGATGGATCTGTCCAGAGGGAAAGAGCTGGAGCAGGAGCATGTATCCCATCCCTGAATTTGAACATTTATTCTCCTCTCCCATTGGGATCTTCTATCTTGTCTGCTGAATTATGTGCCATCTGCCTGGCCTTGGATGCACTTATAAATTATAACATGGAATCTGAAAATATACTCTGTCCTTCCGACTCTAAATCAGCATTACTACTGATCCAAAATATTAATAGAATTGCTAATGACAAAGATTTATATGATATTAGAAGACAGCTTCTTAATCTTAAAATCAAGGAAAATGAAGTTTATTTTCAATATGTTCCTAGTCATAAAGGTATAAAATATAATAATATGGCTGATTCTCTAGCAGCAAAGGCTTCCATGTTATCTCCTAGTCCTTCCTCTGACCTCAATTCATGAGATATTATCAGGCAAAGATCCAAAGTTAATCACAGTAAATTAATCTTATCTCCATTTCATACAAGATTAAATATTGTGCTATATTACCAGCTGAAATCAGGTGCCCTACTTCTAAATAGCTTGTTATTTAATTGGAAGCTACACCATTCCCCTTTATGCCGAATCTGCTTTTCAGCAGAGGAAACAATCCAGCATATTTTATTTGATTGTCAGGCTCAGAGTGAGGAGACTGTTGCTCTTAAGCGTTTCTGCTCCTTGGCTAAGATTCCAAATACTTATACAGCTATCCTGGATTCTAACCTGCCATGGGAAATTGATCATAAGATATTTAAGACAGCAATTGATACCTTAAAGAAGAGAAATATTGTTTAATAAAGATTAAAGCTTGAAGAAGTCAATTTTTCAAGGGGACGCGATTCATCCATAGTTTTTGATTGTGCAGAAGAGAGCGGGAATGAGTAAGAGGAGCCGTATTGGTACCGGCCGGCCTAGCGCCTTAAACTGCTGGGGACAGGTAGCTCAGGTACTCGCACTTCCCACAATCAATAACTGTGTATGATTGTTCATAATCGTATATATCCATTGTTTGCAGACTGGAGGAGAATAGCGCTTCCAGTAGCTAGTTTTTCTGGAGAAGAAGTCAAAGAGGTGAAAGGACTTGTTGTTAGTCCATATACCTCCCTACAATTTTTGGAACTGGAACTGGCTCAGAATTCTAATCAGATAACAGGAATTACATTTTTAGGACTAAAGGCAGAGAAAAGGCAACTGGTAAATTGTGATAACTTCTTGGGATAACCAGAGTCTGGTAAAGGTCTTTGAGATCCTTGAATATTTCCTTTGACAATGGTTTTGGTGTCTTGTAGCTCTTTGGCATAGCATCAATCAATAGGACTGAATCAGGGTTGTGGTTTGCTTTGTAGGAAGGTGCTTTTTGATGCACCCATTTTCAGGCTCTTGAACATTTTCCTGATTTCTCTGATTATGTTTTTGATTCATTCACTCTTTGAAGCTTCTGTGACTTTGAGGTGGATATGTGGATGAGGAAAGGATAGTCCTCCTTCTCTACAGAGTAAATTCTGCTTATTTGTGGGTTTACTGTTATTTTTATTTTTGTAATAATAATGTAGACCAGATACACTCCCTCAAATTGTAAGGGAGTAGATATCAATTTCACATTTTGATTTGTTATTAAACTCTCTGTTGTACCTCCTCACCGCCACCCTAAAAAACCTTTGATGGAAAACACCATTTTGATGTCTTTTTGCTGAGAAACTTTTCTACAAATATGGAGATTACTGGCATGATTAAAAACAAAGCAAAAGAAATTAAAATCTTTTTCAAATGAAAGTGTGCTAAGAAAAAGTTTCACCCCAGATAATCTGCAAGAAATTTTCTGGGTGAAATTTTCAGGTAGAATAGAATTGTCTTGGGGAATTCCCTTGAAAAGGGGGAGGGCGTTTTTATGTGAAAGCAACTTTGCATGGTGGATTTTTTCTGTGGGTGAAGGAACTTTCTCTGTCCTATTAAGAGCAATCAGAAGTTAAAGTATAAAACAGTTTCTTCAACCAAAAATAAGGAGCAACATTGAAACTGAAAAGGATAGAAATTATTTTGTATATGGAAAGAGTTTCCCCTCCTCAAGACCTTGCTGTTTGTGCTAAAGTTTTGACTTTTTGTCCCAATTTCTTATGAAAGACTCCTGAAACACAATGGCTGTTTAATAAGAATAGTAAGCTTTTTTCAATTTGCAATCACCTGTTATGAAAGAGTGTTGGTGGGTGCAAAGTGGGGAAAGGGAATTGTACCTAAAACCATCTTGAGAGAGCTGGCATGATCTAATGAACAAACAAAAATGAAAATTAAAAAAAAAATGTTCTTTCAGCTTAAAGTAAAGAACAGCATTGAAAAAGACACAAATTTGTCCATATATGTGGGTGACACAGGATTGAGATTAATGGACAATTCTTCTGGATTTGGTCTTTTTTGGTGTCCATTTTCAGGCTTAAAAATCTTGCTAGCTATTTTTTCTACTATGGGCTGCCTCCCTGTTGTAGCATAATATTTATAGGCATGGATATATAATGAGCAGAGGGTAATAGGCTTGAAAATGTCTTTGCAGGGTTTTTTCCTGAGTTCAAAATAATTTCAATACATGACAATTGAAACTTGGAATGTTTTGACATTAAAAAATAACTATCATATCAAAGTTTTGATGGACAAACTGAGGTAGAAATATGGTGTTTTTACTAGGTTTTAATGTCCAGGTCAGTAAAAATAGCGATAGATGATATCCTAGCCTAAGTTAATTTTGTAAATTTGGAAAAAAACAGCAATGGCTACAGACTGCTGCAATTTTAGAAGTATAACAATCTAGTCATAACCAATACAATGTTTGGTTATAAAATTGCCAATCAGTTAACAAGGTATTCACATGATGGTAAGACAGCAAACCTTATTGATTATGTTATTGTAAACCAAAGACTGGCAGGATCAATACAAGATACTAGGGCATATAAGAGTGCTGTTATTGATGTTAAAAGCAAAGATCACCATCTGGTAGTGTCTAGGGTTAATTTAAAGTTGAAATTTTGGAAGAGTAGATATCTCCCCGAAAGCTATGATGTTAATAGACTCTAGAATGATAGATTTGAGAGAAACTTTTCTGGAAAAGTTGAATACTAAACTGGAGAGTTTAAAATTGACAATGTGGAAGATGGATGGAATTATTTAAGGAAAATAATTTGTTAAGTTGCTAATGGTGTCTTAGGGAAGAAAGTTAGGACTGCAGCTAGGAATATTAGTGAAAGCCTTTATGTTAAATTGTGAGAAGGTACTTATACAAAAAATATCTAAGTGATCAATCAAGTGAAAACAAAATTAATGTAAAGAAAGTGGAGAAAGCATTAAAATATAAAATAAGGTGGTGTGAAGTGAAGCTATGAATAAAATTGCTCAGGAACTTGAAGATGCAGCTATATGGCATAATAATAAAATATTGTACTGGCTTGTTAATAAATTGAGAGAGAGTAGTCAATCTTGACCTGTCACAGTTAAAGTTAAAAGCAGGGCCACAATTAGTGATAACAAAAGAGTCAAAAAGAGATGGGCAGAACATTTTGAGAATTTGCTAAACCAGATTGAGTTGCAGGAAAAGATATAGAAGAAACTGAAAAAGTTTATGATACCTTAGATGTGAAGGAAGATTGGGATTGGGAAGAAGAATAAGTGACAGTACTAAAAGGATTAAAGAATAATAAGACTCCAAGTGCTGATATTGTGGTAAATGTGTTTCTTAAATTTGGCAGCTCTGAGGTTAGAAATATGTTACTGAAGATTGTGAATATCATTTAAAAAAAGGGGAAGTACTTAGTATTTTTAGGAAAACCTTATTTAAACCACTATTTAAAAAAGGTGATAAGAGTGAGTATGGTAATTATTGAGTCATTAGTCTGGTCTCTGTAGGTAGCAAATTACTTAGTAATAAGATGCTTTTTAGACTGAGAGATGTAGATAAAGCTTTAAGAGAGGAACAGTGTGGTTTTAGAAAAAGTAGAGAGACACCTTTAGTCTTCAGTTTTATAGATTATGAACAAGCATTTTGATTGATTTGTCTTAAGAAGCACAGGAAAGGTAATGAGAGACAATGAAATCAAATGGGGGGGGGGATCTCCTGGACTTGGATTATGCTGATGGTTTAAGTGTCCTAGATCAAAATGTGAGCAAAATGAATGAACTCTTAGAGGTTTTATGAATTCAGGTGCTAGAGTAGGTTTGAAATAAATGTTAAGAAGACTTAAGTCAATAAGGTCAGGAATAAGTGAAGATGAAAAGGTGACGTTGGGTAATGAACAAATTGATAAGATGGATAGCTTCACTTACCTTGGTAGCATTATTAGTAAAGACTTGGGAGCAGTGAGGATGTTAAAAGTAGAATAGCTGAGGTTCTGGGTGTTCTATCACAGTTAAAAAAATTACAGTTAAAAAGTTCCAGCTTAATATCATCGATTGTCAGGGTGGACGAAGAGAAGATTGACGACGATCACCTTATTCTTAGCTCCAATTTGTCCTGTGAGCTATCTGGCAAAACACTTTTGGCTCAGCCGAAGTGGCATACGAAGTTGAATAGGGATTGTGCTAATGTCCCACTATACCTTGCTACGCTAACTGCTTTACTCTCGACCATAAAAGTGCCATATCACCTGCTGCAAACGTCAGTTTCCTCGCCTTCAAGTACAGTTGACCTAAATTTCTATTATTGTCAAATCGTCCATTGCCTTAAATCAGCTTCCAAAGCTCCAGTGCCTGTGGATAAAGTTAGGATTGGTACAAGAAAGCCTAATTGGAACGTTGATCCTGAAGTAAAACGTGCTAAGCAAAAAGCCAAATTTTGGCTACGTATGTGGATATCATGTGACCGACCATCTTCCGGAGCTGTTTTCTCTGTGAAACAAAAGTGTAAACTTGAATATAAGGCCAGTTTGAAGAGGGCACGCTTGAATGCATGGCCAGGCCCCACCAATAAGACCTCCTGGAATAAGGTTATTAATAGTGAGAAATGTTCCCCATCTACCCTATCTTGTCTCCAGCTAGCTAATTTTGTTGATCATTATAAGCGTGTGTTCAGTGTATTTAATAGTTTTCTTCAGTCTTTTTATTATAAGTTGCTTAAACCGCTTTTACCATACCTTCTCCTGCAGGCTCATGTCCAGCCTGTAGCAATATCTGAAATTCGCCGGACTTTAAGAAAAATTAAGCGTTCAAATAGCCTTGATGGTGACGGCTTTTCTTACCGATTTTTTGCATATGATTGTCCTGCTCTACTTAACCATCTACAAATATTTTTCCAGTCTTGCTTAGCACAGTCGCTTGTTCCTGATAGTTTCCTTTGTGGCTGTGTAACGTCTATTCAAAAGCGAGGCAAGGACCCCACGTCATGTGTGAATTATCGTCCCATTACAGTATCGTGTTTCTTAAGTAAGTTGCTTGAACATTTGATACTACCAGAAATTGAGTCGAATTGTGATTTTACGCCTTTTCAATTTGGTTTTCGGAAAAGTTTCGGTTGCTCCCATGCACATCATGTTTTAAGCCGACTCATGAAAGATGCCGTAAAAGCTAAAATATCTTTATACTGTCTTACTGTTGATATTTCTGGAGCTTTCGATAATATTGTGCACTCTCAGGCTCTATTTTCCCTTGCGTCTTCAGGTGTTAATCCTTCCGTACTAAGTTTATTGTCTTCTTGGTATTCAAAGTCTAAAATTCAAGTTACCTGGAATGGCCAAATATTTGACCCAGTAAAAATTAATAAGGGAGTTCGGCAAGGTGCCGTATTGTCCCCTAGTATATTTAAGTGCGTGCTTGCATCGTGCCTGTGTCCCCTTAGAAGTTCTGTTTTTTACGGTAATACTGGTTTGTCTTCTATTGCATATGCAGATGACGTTCTTCTTGTTGCCCGGACTCGCCGTGGATTGCTTTCTAATTTTACTATATTAACCAATGAATTATCTAAGATTGGACTGTCAGTTAATGCGTCTAAATGCGAGTTTATTTGTTTTAATAGCCCTTATGCGGTCGCTCCATTCGTTGCTGGGACTGCAATTCTGCCATGTTCTTCTTTAGTTAGTTGGCTTGGTCTGTGTTTCGGCCCAACACTTTCCACTACCTGTTCATCCCTAGTGAATCAAGCCGTGAAAAACCTACGCGTCGCTTACGGAAAAATATCCCCAAACAAAAGCCGTTACAACCGCAACGGTTTGTGCATGATTTATAACGCTTATTGCGCCCCTGTGCTTTTGTTTTTATCAGGCATGGCTCATCTGTTTCGTGAGAAAGATCGACATACTCTACGTACGGCTTATTTCAGATATTGCAAATTCCTCCTCCGGCTTCCTAGATGGCACCGAAACAAAAAAATAATTGCTCGATTTGGTTTAGCAGATGTGCCTTCTCGGATTCGGTCTTCCAGTGACAATTTATGTAAAAAGACGGTCAACTTTATTCACGTTTATGACCCTCTGCAGCCTTTTTTCCATATTGATACTGGTTGATTAGTCCATGTTGTCTTTTGTTAGTTTGAATTTTGTTTTTCTTTGCTGTTTATCGTATTTGTATAATACTCTGTACTTTGTGTTTTTTATACTTTACGGGTAATAAAGTTCATTCATTCATTCATTCATATGTAAAAATAGGAAGATAAGTATGGAAACCAAGGTTAGAATATTGGAAGCTACAGTGATGATAGTTGGTCAAATATGGCTTGGAAACATGGGCGCTCTGAAAAGTGGATGAAGATTTGGTAGATGTTTTCCACAGAGATTGCCTACAGATTTTTCTGGGTATCTGGCTGACTTATCGTATTTCAAACAGTAGCCTGTACAAAAAGTGTGGTTCAATCCCACTTTCTAGGGCAATAATGAGGGAAATGTTGTGATGGCTAGGGCACGTTCTGCAGATGAAGGTTGTCAGATTGCCAATGATTGTCTTTTTTGGCCAAATGTCTTGGGCTAAAGAGAAAGCACTTAGTCTGTGGTTGAGGTGGGAGGATGTCATAAACAAATATTTAAAGGAAATGGGAGCTTCCTGAGAGGGTGTACAGAGGGAGGCTTTGAATAGATTGGGATGGAGTAAGAGTATGCGTAGCTGTGTTGGCCTTGGGCAGTTTGGTGCCGTGGTGAATTTTTTGTAGTAGTGGTACCATTAAGTATCATAAATATTTTAATAACAAATACTAAATTATTGAAATCATCAATACTGGCCTGGAAGTATTACACTTTCTGCCAATTTTTATGTGGAGATGTTCTGGCAGAATTATAGGGGCTATTTCCATGTGTTTTGATTTGTGGGAAATAATTTCTACAGAATGGTGCATATCTTGAGTGATCGAGAAACCGATTGATATTGATTCGATATTAATACAATATATTAATATTGATATTAATATAGAAATTCCAAATTAATTTGCAAATTTTTTTTTCCTGTATATGGTGAGCCAAATTCAAACCTGCATTGCCTGAAAAATGTCTAGAAATTAAATGAAAAAAGCAAGTTTCTTAATCGAAAGTAAGGAGCAATGTCAAAACTGAAGACAAACAGAAATCATTCCATATATGAAAAGGAGTTGTCCCCTTTTCAATGCCTCACTCTGTACGCTAAAGTTTTATTGTTTTATAAAGTAGAGTTGTGGCAAAGAGTCAAACCTAAGTGTAAAGAGCGAGGTGTTGAGGAGGGGACAGCACCTTTCATATACAGAATAATTTCTGTTCATTATAAGTTTTAGTGTTGTTCCTTACTTTCATTAAAAAATTTTTTTTTTTTCATTTAGTTCTAAAAAGAAAAGCAGAAAGACTTTTTTTTGGGAGGCGATTTTTCTCTGGGGGAATTTTCAGTGGAACAAAAGTTAAATACAAAGTTAGTTGAATTAGAATAAGATAGCTTTTTGAACGTTCTATATAATGTTAGTGTGAAGAGCCAGGTATTGTAAAGGTGTCCTCTCCCTATTGTAATTAATTCTGTTCATTTAATTTTTAATATTTGTTCTTGCTTTCAGTTCAAAAAACCTATTTTTTTTTTGTTTAAGCACAAAAAGGCACAACTGAATCTCAGGAGGAAACATTGAAATGCTGCTGATTTTCAATAGCCAAAAATAGCCAGAGGTTTATTTTTCTTTATCCCGAGGCTTAGCCTGTGTAATTTCAAATCTAGATCTTTATGGTAAGCATTTATGTCATTGAAGCTTTTTTTCATATTATTCAGTATTTGGGAAATAATTGTGGAAAATACTTTTTAATTACAATTTTTGTTATTGAACTTGCGCAAAGCAAAGTTAATAAATTTGAGCCAAAAAAAGAAAAAACAGGTTGGATATAGCGAAATCATAATAACAAATACAGAAAGTGAATACATTGATATATCGCTCAATCAAACTATCACCCATCACATACAGTTTAAAGCAAAACATCTCGTCATAGAATTATCTAATAACAGACTTGAAGAAAAACAGTAGTTGGCTTTGGATGCATGCCATAATTGCTTATAGTCAGTTTTGCCTCTGCATCGCCTTTGTCAACGTAGCGTTAATCAGCCATGCAAGGGGAGAATGTGACGTAAATTGTGCAAATAAGGTAAAAAAAATTATGGGGTTCTGACCATAGCTGAGGCATACCTCGAGTCAGGCTTTCTTACTCAACTCTTCACACTCCAGGAAGATGCCTGTTTGCTCTATGCCCCATAAGATGCATAAATATTATGCATAGTAAGCTTTAAAATATAGATGTGCATATAATATGTAAATATACCGCAAAATATAGTGAAAATACATAGCACAAAGTGTAATAAACAAACATCAGTAAAATAATAACAATATATAGTAATTGAAAAATAAATTATTAATTAATGATTAAATTGAGAAGAATTTTGTATAAAATTAAGGACACAAGACAAAAATAAAATTAATTAAATTGTTTGAGATGAATTTAAACTTTAAGAAATTTACTCTGTTTCAATGAGCCAAGGGATTATAAGCACATACAAATATCTTATATGTACAAATATTCTGCATGTTCTTTAAGCCTGTGGCATCAATTGTCAGAAATATAGAGATGCCAATTTTTTATATATGGGGGGGGGGATAAACCAACCTTGAAAAACTACCCCAATTGATGCCAATGCTTTGAACACATTTTGTGAAAAAAAAGCTAAAATTCACTTTTTAGGAAAACATCATGTTACTATATCTTCTATTTTTGACTTGTAATGGAGTTAAATTTGATGGTTCATATGAAATAAAAAGAAGATAACAGTGTAGAATATTGTATTTTATCTACATAGGACTATGATTGATGGAATACTGTACGGGGAATCCCTACCTTCCTCTATATATATCCACTTTCTTTGCATATATCCCTTGTGAGCCATATATTTTTAGTTTCCATTTTCGTTTACTCGGAGTTTTACATGGTTGCTGCATCTTAGATAACTATACTACTTTGCTTAAATAAGGTTACTCCTGAATGCAGTGATTGAATTCAAGTTAAATTAAATCACATTTAAAAAAAGAAATATTCAGAAACAATCTTAAATTCTGAAGATTGTGGTGATGTACAAGATATTTTTGCTTTTGATATTATCATTGCCAAAAATAAAAAAATAACAAGCTATTCCAAAAATTAGGTATCTTCTGATAATCTAAAAATGAATGAATTTAGCCCAATACAATATATAAAGCCAGTTCTTCCCCCTTTTTTAGCATTACCCCTGCTTATGTTTTTTTTAGTAATAAGTGATTTGAAAGTACTGTGGCCTATATAAGTAAAAAAAAATATCAAATCTAATATTCTTCTAGAGCTCATGAAAGCTTGTTCATTAACAAAGCATATGAGGATATATTCCTATCAAACTTTGGGCTTCGGTAAGCTGCACTACGTGAGGAGAAATAAAAACTTTGCTTTGAAAGATTCCATGTTCTCTCTGTTATTTGAAGAAAAAATGCTATGTATAAGGCTGTTCAAAAGTAATGTAAATTTTGTGTTTCTTCAAAAATTTATTTATTCATAAATGTTTATTTTGCCTCCTTAAAAAAAATTCTCACCTGGTATTCTACAATTGTGCCAAATTGTTTTCCAATCCTTGTAGTGCTTCAAAATGTTACTTTTTGTGTTCTTCAGCTCCATCTCTGATTCTGTCTTTATCTAATCAATCGTAGCATTGCCTATTCACTCTTGGGAACAAGAAAAAGTCACAGGGTGGTAGATCTTGAAAATACGGTGGCTTTAGCAACATCATCCTGTCGTTTTTTGCCAAAATCTTCATATTTGGTCTCAACATCATAATCACAAATCATTTTTCATTGCCAGTTTGGCCTCCTGGAGTAAATTTGGGTCGTTATGGACAGAGTCCGACAGCTACATATCAATTTTGGTGTGGCACTGTTTTTGGTAGAAATTGAACAATTTGTTATGAATTTCATTGCAACTCGTCTTATGCCTAGATCATCGATAAAATGAATAGCACAAGCTAATTGATATTTTTGAATCCTCAGCAACTTCTCTAATGGTGAGTTGAGAGTTGGCCAAAACTATTTTCTTTACTTCGTCAATGTTTTTGGCTGTTGTTGACGTGCTCCATCATCCATCAGGCTCATTGTCATTCACATCTTCTCAGCCATCTGAGAAAGTTTTTTTTTACCACCGATAAATCTTGCTTTGGTCACCATAAGCCAATGTCAACATTCGATATGCGTTTATGCACTTAATTATGCTTTTCACATGAAATTTGATATAGATTCTTTGACCATTTTTTTTTTGAATGGACAAAAATCAAAGGCAAGGGGAAAAACTTGCAAGAAAAGTAGCTCTCAAAAATTAACAAAACAATCACAATGGTCAAATTTGTTACCAAAAATGAGATACACGAGAACCAAGAATATGTCACAATGGTCAAATCACAATCACAATGATCAAATTTATTACAATAGATGATATACACGAGTACCAAGAATATGTCACAATGGTCAAATGGTCAAATTTGTAACCATAAATGAGATAGACGAGTACCAAGAATATGTCACATGGTCAAATGGTCAAATCACAATCACAATGGTCAAATTTGCTACCATAAATGAGATACACGAGTACCAAGAATATGTCACAGAAATCAGAAAATAAGTCTATGTAACTCGTGGAAATTCAAAAATCGTTGTAACTAGTTAGTTATGCAAAAAATCTTATTAAAAGAAGTTGCAACTAGTTAATTACGCAATAAAATGCTAATAAAAGAGGTTTTAACTAGTTAATTATACAAATAATCTTATTAAAAGAGGTCGCAACTACTTAATTACAGCAAAATGGTAATATAAGAGTTTGCAACTATTTAATTACACAAAAAGTTTTATGAAAAGAGGTTGCAACATAATTATAAACAAAATATTATTAGAAGAGGTTACAACTGGTTAATTGCACAATCTATGTAACTAATAGAACTTCAAAATCCGCAAAACTTTTTGAACAGAATTCTTATAGCCTATTCTCTCTGATATTAAAAAAAAAAATCAAGTTTTCCAGAAAACATGCATGCTGTAAAATGTCGGGAGAAGAACAAACCAACTAGTTAATTTCTAAAATAAAAACTTATTACTAAATACTGCAACCAGTTTATTACACAACAAAATGCTATAAAAGAGGTTGTATCTAGTTAGCTACACAAAAAAAATCTTATTAAAAGAGGCTGCAACTAGTTTATTACGCAACAAAATGCTATAGAAAGAAGTTGTAACTAGTTAATTACATAAATAGTCTTATTAAAAGAGAATTATAACAAAATGCTATTATAAGAAGTTGCAACTAGCTACTTACACAAAAAGTCTTATGAAAAGAGGTTGCAATTAGTTAATTACACAACAAAACGCTATTGAAAGAGGTTACAACTGGTTAATTGCACAACAAAATCTTATTAAAGGAGGTTGTAATATTAAGTTATATTCACCCATAGGGAGTAATGTATTAGATTAATATGTGAAATGTATGCTTTAGAAGTTCATAGCATACAAGTAGAAACGCCAATTAAGGGTGAGGGAGTTAATTTTCTCCCCTCTGAATTTTGGAAAATACCATTTTTGGGTATTTTCACTGAAAAATTCAAAATAAAGCAAAATTGTCATACATCCGTAGATTAAAACAATTTTTTAGGCTATCTTCATTTAAGAATCCCCCCCCCTAAATTTTTAAGACTAGTGAAAACACAAGAAATTTGCAAATGAAAGTCACTGATATCATTTAATCCAGAAAGTCACTATGGGGAACTTAAATTATCTTTTTTAGCTCTTTTTTACTAGTTTTCATATGAATTTGTTTTGAGGCTTACCATATTTTTTTGAAAATTCTTTATTACGTGATAACAGGATTTTATTTTAAAAAGTTTAGAATTTAGTTACAAGATTTGTTTTTTAGCCATTTTTTCTAGTTTTTATGTGAATTTGTTTTGAGTCTTGTCATATTTATTATAAAAGTGCTGTATTACATGATAATATTTATTTGTTTGAATCTAATACATTTTCTACAATATAATCTAAGTTCAGTTTTATTATATCTCTTCGTAAAGTCAATAATATTATTTTGATTCATATTATAAAATTCACTATGGAGAACTTAAGTTGTTTTTTAGCCCTTTTTCTAGTTTTTATGTGAATTTGTTTTGAGACTTAACATATTTATTTAAAGAATGCTGGTTTACATAATAACAGGATTTTATTTTAAAAAGTTTAGAATTTAGTTACATTTCCGCTGCATGACCTGATTTGTTTAATTTTGAATTTCCAGTTTTAGAGCTATTCATAGATTTTTAGAATGACACGCGATGGCAGTTCCATAGTCTTGAATGACAATTTAAAGACAATTACTTTGAGATAGTTACTTTATTTGTGAAAGAATTTGTCTTATTGTGGGGATCTGCCACCTGAAGCGTACTTAACGGCTTTGCTTTTTAGGGTGGGGGGAGGTAAACTCAAAACAAGAGGAAACACGGAACCAAATTAGTATGAATGCAATATTTAATTGTTTTAGTATATTTAGTGAATCAAGTTCCAAACTGTCCTTGTTTCAATCAGCAGAGCAGAAAGAAATATACTATACTATACATGTTTATATATTATATATGTTACCATGAGTGTCCGAAATTTGTTGAATGTCGACATTCTCCGGCGAATTCCGCATTTCAGCGTTACCAGTCATCTTTTTCCGTTTTGTTTAAGGTGCACACGATGGCTTTTCGTAGTCTTGAATGGCAAATGAAAGGCAAGTACTTTGAGATAGTTGCATCTCTAATACTACGAGTTCCTGGACTCTTTTTGCTCGAACACTGGTGGGAGTACAGTGTTGCCTATACCTGGCCTCATTCTCAAGATGTTGCTGATATTTTTGGAGCACTAATAGCAAATTTGGGTTAGTTGACTAATTTTCTTTTTATTTCAATATACTTTATTATATTGTTTAAATAGTAATTTTACTCATATTTCTATTTTCTGTTGCCGTTCCCCAGGAAAAAAAGTATTTAAAATTAATCACATTTAATGGCAGCTAATTAAAAAAAGGATTGAATGTAGACATGTCTTCATAACCCCATTTTTACAGTATATTTCTCTTCAGGAGTCAATGTTTATCAATTAAAAAAGTGAAATGAATTTGAAGTGGAATGAATGAGAAATGAAGTGAGACTAAAGGGCAACAACTTCTTATGATACAGTAATAAAAGTAATTAATAGCCATGCGACTTACTTCTACCAAAGTGCGTTTTTAAATAGATTTGTTGCAATTTTCTACATGTGGAAACCTCCAGCTAGTCCATACAGTTTTCCTGTTTTCCATCAGGGCTAAGGAGTTGGAGTAGTAAATTTGTGCCATAATTTTTTCTGAATGGAGTCAGAGTTGGATTTGGAGTCGTTATATTGAAAATGTCTGGAATCGGAGTCGGTTATAACTTGTGACCGACTGCTCAGTTAATTTCTCCATGAAACCATAGAGCACATCACCTTTGGTTCGGATAATTACAGGGAAACGGAATCTCCCTTACGGGTAGAGTGGGATAAGGGACTGAAATCAAGTAGACAAAATGGTTACTTACAAAAGTGATGATATGTATGGCAATGACACTTGTAAAAAAAAATAATGACACTTGTTATATTAACAGAAAAACTCAATAACACTTTACAAATTTATATGAAGTTTAAGCATTAACATTCAAGTCAAGCTTCCAACCATTAATATTGTCTTTTATTTTTGTGAGCATTTTCCTTTATTTAATCAGCTAAGAAAAAAGATAACCTTGCGAAATAAATGATGACAGTTTTTTGTAGTATTTACGAAAAAGACTTTTTGAAAAGGGAAAGAGGGTTTCCCAGAGATAAAACTAATCTGCACATCAATAAAAAAAAGCAATGATGCTGCTGCTCCCATACCCCTTGCCATCAAAGATTGCTGTGTTACCTCTTGTTGTTCAGGCAACCTTTGTGTCTGCCTTCAAATATGTCTCTTTTCCAATGGATATTAACATAGGATAACATTGATGTCACAGATAATAGCTGAACCCAAAATATTCTTGGATAACTGGGGGCCTGAGGAATTTACCCCTCCCCCCAGTGCTTTTTCTATAATTTGTGTACATTTATTGATGATTGATTCTTTTTTTTAATCTTTTCTTACCAAGAAATTTGCAGGGAAATTTTACTTTTTAATTTGTCAGCCTTGATTCCTGAAAAGTGCTTACATATAATAGAATTTAATAGTAATTACATAATAATAGAAAAATTATCTGTTTTGTGCGTTTTGAACTAATAATCAGTATTTTTGAAATTTCTTTGCACAAACTAACAAAATATTCATTGAAAAGGGTCCTATTTAAAGGTTGGTATGGAAGTTTTGGAGTGACAGTGTTCACCACCAACAGCTCAACGTTGCCATCTTTGATAACAGGGGGATCAACACCCCTCTCCACCCAATGCTATTGTTCTGTTATTCTGCTTCAAGAACTGTCATGCCTCTAATTGATATCAGTAACATTTTTTTAAATAATGTATTACTAATTCAAGAATTTACTTTAAGCATCATTTATGCCCTAATTTTGATTTAAAACGTAATCATTTATGCCTTATTTCAAATTTGACAACCTATTATGGTCGTTTTGAATTTTACAAGATGAAACGTCTCCAGCATATATATAAACGTTGAAGACTATTGTAAGTAGAAATAGATCACAACACCGTTATCTGAAAAAAATGGGCCATGGGCGTGCCTCCCCTCCCCGGATTTCTAATTTTTTCAAATTTTTGGGTTTTCTTAATTAAATAGCAAGTGAAATTATTAATTTTTAACACTGCCCCAGGAAACGCGTAATAAAGCAGTTCCTAAAAGGCTTATAATCAGCTCCTTATGACGATCCTGGGGTAGTCGTGTTTTTTTTTTAGCTAAACGAAAAATTACCACGTACGTCTTATCAGAATAAAACGCTAATCCATGCTGTGTTTTTGTTCTTCTTAAACTTTAAAAAAATGAGAAATACCAAAGCTATTAAACTTCTGAGCAAAAGTTATCTCGTATTCCCAGTCTATGTAAATATACACACATACGTATATATACATATACATGTTAACGATATACTGTAATACCAATGACATAATACATGTTAGCGAACCACTAGTGACCCGAAAGAAATGTTCTATGGGCAGTGGTGGTTCTGGCCTTTCTTGCGTCTGGGGTAAAATCTTGATTAGTCCCCTCCCTCTGTCTCCCACAGAATTTTTGGGCAAAATTTTCATTTATTAACAAAATTATTTTCAATTCTTTAATTAATTAGTATTTTTTGAATGTGTTAATAAAATTATTTAATTATTATTAATTATTTTTATTATTTTTTAACTTGTCTTCATTTTGTTAATTAATTAGTAATTTATTAATTATTTTCATTAATTAACTGCGCTCTCTGTTTTATTCTAATAAAAGTAAATTTCAAAAAAAAGATATTGTAGCTGTTAGATTATTTGTTTAAAATTTTGCGTCCGGGGCAAGTGTCCCCTCTGTTCCTCCCCTAAAACTACCTCAGCTTATGGGTAATATTTGAAGAATGTTGAACAAAAGTTTCAGCAATATGTTGGAAAACATATTTTACTACTTGCAATCTATTGTTTTTTAAATAAACCCAAAGCGTCTTCAATGAGGCTTAAATTTATGGTACTTTTATTGTTTTTTAGTGAAAAGAATTTGTTTTATTGTGGAGATCTGCCACCATACGTGTATTTAACTGCTTCTTTTTTGGGGGAGGGAGGGGGTCAACTAAAAAAAAGAGGGAACACGAAACCGGATTAGTACACGACCAATATTTAATTGTATTAGTATATTTTGAGAAGCAAGGTCTAAACTGTTCCTTGTTTCAATCAGCAGAGCAGAAAGAATTGTAGCCTAATGTATTTATTTATGTGTTATGTATATATTTTTCATCATGTAATTATTTTATTTTAATATTTAGACTCTTATTTTATTAGAATTTTACATTATTATTTAGAATTTATTATTATATTTTTATTTTATTGTGTAATTATTTTATTTTATTATTATGTAATATATTATATTTACTATTATGTATTTTATTTATTATTATTACATTATATATATATATATATATATATATATATATATATATATATATATATATATATATATATATATATATATATATATATATATATATATATATATATATATATATATATATAAATATATATATATATATATATATATATATATATATATATATATATATATATATTCTATAAAAATGTTTTCTATCTATAGTACTCATAGTATTCTATTTATAATATGTATATTTTTGTTAGAATTTTATTTTATTATGTAATTATTTGATTATTATGTAGTATATTATATTTATGTAGATTTTTTCCTCCTTGGCTACTATAGTCAGCGTTACCATTAATCTTCTTCAGTTTTTTGCAAGGCTTGATGGTGACAGTTTAGGTGAGGTTAGGTTTAACCCATTTCTGAGATTTATCACCTAATTCAACGTAACTTTAACTTTTAACATCAAAGCTTGGATAACACTGAAAAAGCTGATTCGCCAAGCTAATTGAATCCTAGCAGAGTAAAATGAATATTGGACATTCACTTGTGAATGTCGACATTAAATAGATTTCGGAAATTCACAGTAACATTTACTATATCTATATATATAAAAATAAGTTGTCTGTGTGTGGATCTGTGGATGGATCAGGTGACGTCATGTTTGTTCGCATATGACGTCTGAATTATTTCACACTAATACAAAAGAAGAAAAAAACTAAAAAAGGTAAAAACTACAAAAAAAACTAAAAAGAAAAAAAAACTAAAAAAGCTAAAAAACTAAAAAAAAACTAAAAAAAGGTAAAAATCTTATAACTAAAAAAAAACTGAAAAAAATAAAAAAAGGCAAAAACTACAAAAAAAAATAAAAACTAATAAAAAACTAAAAAAACTAAAAAACTAAAAAAACTAAAAAAAGGTAAAAAACTAAAAAAAACTAAAAACTAAAAAAGAAAAAAACTAAAAAAAAGGAAAAAACTGAAAAATAAAAGAGAAAAAGAAAACTAAAAAAATATGAATAAATATATATAAAAATAAGTTGTTTGTGGGTTATGTCTGTCTGTCTGTCTGTCGAGTGACGTCGTGTTTGTCCGCATATGACGTCTGAATTATTTCACACTAATACAAAAGAAGAAAAAAAACTAAAAAAGGTAAAAACTACAAAAAAAAACTAAAAAGAAAAAAAACTAAAAAAGCTAAAAAACTAAAAAAAACTAAAAAAAGGTAAAAAACTAAAAACTAAAAAAAACTGAAAAAACTAAAAAAAGGCAAAAACTAAAAAAAAACTAAAAACTAATAAAAAAACTAAAAAAGTTAAAAAACTAAAAAAACTAAAAAAAGGTAAAAAACAAAAAAAAACTAAAAACTAAAAAAGAAAAAACTAAAAAAAAGGAAAAAACTGAAAAATAAGAGAAAAAGAAAACTAAAAGAATATTAATAAATATAAAAAATATAAATATAAATATAATATAAATTAGCAATCAACAAAGCACCGAGACACAAATGACGACCGGGACACAGGGAGTATAAATGACGACCAGGACATAAGTAAAAAAAAAAACTAAAAAAACTAAAAAAATGGTAAAAACTACAAAAAAACTAAAAACTAATAAAAAAACTAAAAAATCTAAAAATCTAAATAAACTAAAAAAGAAAAAAAAGAAAAAAGGAAAAAAATAAAGGAGAAAAACAAAACTAAAAAACGAATGTATATACAGACCGGGACACCGGGATACAAATGACGACCGGGACACAGGGAATATAAATGACGACCGGGACACAGGGACACAACTACAATGGGGACGCCGGGGGGCACAGGGGGATATAAATGACGACCGGGACACCGGGACACAAGGAATATAAATGACGCCCGGGACACTCAAAGAGAAATCACAGACTGGAACACCGGGACACAAATGACGACCGGGACACAGGGAATATAAATGACGACCGGGACACAGGGACATAACTACAAAGGGGACGCCGGGGTGCACAGGGGGATATATAAATGACGATGGCGACTCAGGGAATGGTCGATTAGCAATCACCATCAACAAAGCTCAAGGGCAATCATTAGAATCATGAGGTATAGATCTGAATACGGATTGTTTTCCCATGGACCATTATATGTTGCATGTTCAAGAGTCGGTAAACCTGACAATCTATTTATATGCACAGACAATGGGACAGCAAAGAATGTTGTATATTCGCAAGTTTTACGTAGTTAAAAACATATATATATATATATATATATATATATATATATATATATATATATATATATATATATATATATATATTCACAGGTGGGACATAGGGACACAACTACAATGGCGCGTAACTAATATGGCGCGTAACGACTTACGCGCGCGGGGGGGCTTGGGGGGGCGCGAAGCGCCCCCACCAACTAGGTGTTGATAGTATACTATAATTTTACTATTTTTCATGGCCATGAATACAATAGTACAAAAAAAAGTATCCCAATATTTCTGTTGGATTACTGCATGATAAAGTGTAAGTCAAATGCCGAAGATAGATACACGACAGTATGTCCTATTAGAAAGACGGGAGATTACGGTGCGTTAGGAGAAATCTTGAGCGTCATTTAAAGTCAGAACAAAATCGAGTGGTTCAACATTTTGTCACTGGCTGATTATGCTGGATGATGGTAACCTGCATATGGTTCCTATTTACAGGCAACCAACACCTTGAAGGGAGAAAATTTTTTGGTATCTTCTTATTATGTATAGACCACACCAGGTATCTGTATACACTCATACATTTTTGTTTCGGAAATGGGACACATCAAAGCGTCACAAACGGGTGGTGGTCAACGGAGGGAACTAATAGTTCCCTCTGTTCCCTCCTTATAGTGTATCATAGCACACCAAAGGTATATAAATTCGACAGCGCGCATGAGCAAAGGAGAAATGTGTGTTTCTGTGACGAGGTAGGACCCTAGTTAGATTTTCATCTGATTGCCACTTTCTCCTTTTTGCCTCTCAAATTATCCCCCCTTTCCTTTTTTAAAACTGATACAAAGGACCTCTCACGTTGTGGAAATGTTTTATCTAGAAATGTAAATTTAGAAATTTCAGATGCCCCTGAAATGCTGCATTCCAACAGGAATGCAGCATTGGTAACCGAGAATTGAATAATATAATGATTGAACAGTTCTATTATAACTGGAATTTAGTTACTAAGAAAAAGTTTGAATCGTAGGTCACATTTAACTCACTGAAGAGGTGGGGGGTGGGGGCTAAGTTTACAGTTTGACTTGCATTTGTTCCTTTCTTTTTCTAAAGTTGATATTTTCATTTATTTTTAAGCTTTTTATAAATATAACAATCTAGTTCTTCTTTGTTTTTCTTTTCACTAAAAAGGAAATATTTAATAAATATTTTCTTAGCAACTGAATTGAAGCTATCATAGAATTTAAGAAGAATTTTAAGAATTTAAGTTAATTTTAAATTAACAAATATTTTCTTAGCAACTGAATTGAAGCTATCATAGAATTTAAAAAGAATTTAAGTTAATTTTAAATTAACAAATATTTTCTTAGCAACTGAATTGAAGCTATCATAGAATTTAAAAAGAATTTTAAGAATTTAAGTTAATTTTAAATTAACAAATATTTTCTTAGCAACTGAATTGAAGCTATCATAGAATTTAAAAAGAATTTAAGTTAATTTTAAATTAACAAATATTTTCTTAGCAACTGAATTGAAGCTATCATAGAATTTAAAAAGAATTTTAAGAATTTAAGTTAATTTTAAATTAACAAATATTTTCTTAGCAACTGAATTGAAGCTATCATAGAATTTAAAAAGAATTTTAAGAATTTAATTTAATTTTAAATTAACAAATATTTTCTTAGCAACTGAATTGAAGCTATCATAGAATTTAAAAAGAATATTAAGAATTTAAGTTGATTTTAAATTAACAAATATTTTCTTAGCAACTGAATTGAAGCTATCATAGAATTTAAAAAGAATTTTAATAATTTAAGTTAATTTTAAATTAACAAATATTTTCTTAGCAACTGAATTGAAGCTATCATAGAATTTAAAAAGAATATTAAGAATTTAATTTAATTTTAAATTAACAAATATTTTTTTAGCAACTGAATTGAAGCTATCATAGAATTTAAAAAGAATTTTAAGAATTTAAGTTAATTTTAAATTAACAAATATTTTCTTAGCAACTGAATTGAAGCTATCATAGAATTGTTTAGTTTTAATTGCTCTATTCAATGGTTGAATTATTTAATTTTTGGTTATCATGGCAGAGGTTCTGCCTTAGTAGATTTTCTGCCCTAGCATCATACACTGGTTCATTTCTTTTGTGCACATAACATTTTTAGTTTGTCTTCAGAGTTCGTCTAAAGACTTCATGTCCGTAGTTTGTGAGTTGATAAAATGTGTTGTTTGATTTTATGAAGTTGCAGCTTGGAGCAATATAAGCATTGCTAGTAGCGTGATGCTAAATGTTTGGGATAGTTTTAGCCCTGCCAGCCCAAACATATTCCTGCCTTTACCTACCGTCGCCCTCCCGACAAAATTTGAAATAACGGGACTGGAAGCAGAGCAGTAGAACAGCATAACAGCTATGTAAAGCAGCAAAATTTTCCTGACTTTGGACCCTTGCCCATAGGACTATCTGAGTTTCACTGGTGCACAACTTTTTGATTTATATGTGATTCAAACTTTCTGGTTAAAAGGAATGCCTTGAAATTTTGACGCCACACCATCTTTGGGTTGTGCCAACATTAATGTTGTTGACTTTCCACTATTAGCGGTGTTTCACACTGTTTCACTCCGGACTAAAATGCAGCAAGAACAGATGAACTATTAAAAAAAAAGATGAAGAATTGTAGAGATACAATTCTAAACGATCTTCTGTTTTTTTTTTAGTTTTGATTTCGCTGCTTACTTTCAGTTAAAAAAACTTGTATTTTTTATTTAATTTTTATATAGCTGCATTCTGATATACAGCAGAAGACATTTTGAGTCTCATTTTGAGTCATTTTTCCGAATTTTGAGATTTTGAAGTTTTTGCTCGATCAAATAACTTGATTTCCAGAGTTAATATTACGGCTGATATGTTCTTCATTTCGAGTAATACTAGGTGATTTCGAGGTGTTACCTGATAAATCAATCCATTATTATGTATGCTGTTTAATGAATTTAAACATATTCCAGAAATAACGGAAGAATCATTATATTATTAATAAAACTAAATTCAAAATAACTAAATAATTATAATAGTTAAATTAATATAATAATTTAAATTGATTAATAAATCGAAAAAAAATGTTGATAAACAAACATTTTGTTAAGATTTGGTCTGACAATTTTTGGGGGACAGGGAGGTTGCTAATCAAGATTTTGGTCTACTTTATAACAGATTCTTCCGTTATCAATCATAAATTCCTGTTGGATTTGATATCTGAAATTTTAAGAAGCACATTTTTAGGTAAAAGGTTTCCATTTGTTGTGAGAGGTATGTTACATCAGTTTATGGGAGGGAGTGAGGTCAAATTTGAGAGTCAGAGGGGCGGGGGTGGAAACCAAGTTCGTAGCCAAGAAAGAGCATCTGGGGTCATATTTCCTCACACAAAGCATCCTTCTGATACTTAAAAATAATTAAATTAAGATGGTAATAATAAATTATCAATTAATTAATAAATAAAAATAAATTCAAAAATAACAAAATAATTATAATAGTTAAATTAATATAATGATTTAAATTGGTTAATAAATCAAAAAAAATTGTTGATAAATAAACATTTTGTTAAGATTTCGTCTGTAAATTTTTGGGTGACGGAGGGGGGGGCTCCTAAATCAAGCTTTTGGCCCAATTGATAACAGACTCTTCCGTTATCAATCATAAATTCCTGTTGGATTTGGTATCTGAAATTTTTAAAAGCACATTTTTAGGTAAAAGCTTTTCATTTGTTGTGAGAGGTATGTTAAATTAGTTTATGGGAGGGAGTGAGGTTAAATTTGAAAGTCAGAGGGGTGGGGGTAGAAACCAAGCTCGTAGCCAAGAAAGAGCATCTGGGATCATATCTCCCCACACAAAGCATCCTTCTGAAACTTCATAAGCAGCACAAAAATTGGATGGACAAGTTTTGATTTCTTTTGTAATTCTGTAACAGAATGCTCCAAGTATATAAATAAATGATTGCACAGCGCGAAATTTTGAAAGTGCTTCTCGCTGATTTGGCAGAATTTTTTTCGCGAGTTTTTTTCGTCTGGCAAAGGATGCCAGAACTATTACTGCAAAACATTCATATGACCGGTTCCCGAGGCCAATAATTTCTCAATCTTTATTTTTTGTCTATCATTCAACATCATATATTTTTTTTTCTAGTTTTAATCCAGGGTTTGCTCATTCTTCTGCTGTCACTTGAAAACCTAGTGATCCTCTATATGCACTATATTTCAATTGGACTTATCTTTGTTGGCTGTTTCATATCAAGATATTATGTTGCAACCGAACTGGAGCTAGCTCATTCTCATGAAGAATCACTAAGTGATGATGATGATGGAACAGAAAGACGGCTGCGCCACTTTTCAATGTCACAAGTTTTTACCGTGAATTCAGCTCTTAGAATTGCCAAAGAATATAGGTAAGTCTGGTGTTTGGGACATTTATTAAAAAATGTTTGGTTGAAAATGGTTGGATTAATGTTAATATTTTACTGCTGAAATTTAACATAAGAAAGATTGTTGTTTAAAAACATATTTAAAAAATGCTTTAATTTCCAAGTACAGGTAAAGGTAAAAAAATATTTTTTCCTATAAATATTGAAATTTTGTAAGACTGCAAAATTGTAAGGGGGCGCAGTCTTAACCTATTTTGGAACTACCCATAGGTTTTATGTTCTTTTTTTTTCGTGACTTTCCCACACCTTCATTTTAGTCTTAAAAAAAACAAGGTTTTTGTGCTCATGTGGTTCATATGTTTGAGATGTTTAATAAAATATCTTTTTCGGATATCTATCAAATCATGTGCGGTATTTCTATATTGAGTAGTCACATTCAAGATAAGAAAAATTGTTGTTTAAAATCATATTTTAAAAATGCTTTAGTTTCCAAGTACACTTGAAATGAAAAATTAATTTTTACTAGAAATATTAAAATTTCGTAAGACTGCAAAACTGTAAGGTTGGCGAGTAGTGCTATCTGCTTTTAAACCGACACATAGACATACTCTTTTCTTAATCACCGTTAATTACGAAGAAGGTTAAACGGCGAATCCTTCAGGGGAAGCCGCAGGTGCATGCTACTTCATAGGGAATGTTTTCTAGCAGATGAAGGTGTCTGTTACGTAATAGTGGATGTTTTTTCTATGGATGTAATGGTTAAAAAACCAAAGGGTGTGGGGGAAAATCTTTGGGGACCCCGCTAAAGACGGTTTTCTTTGGTTCTTACCTAATAGAGTTTGGATGTTACCTAATAGAGAGCGTTTTCTTCAGGATGTAAACGTTACTTGATAGTTTCTTTTAAAAATTAATTTAAAAAAACAAGTTTTTTAACTGAAAGTAAGGAGCGACATTAAAACTTAAAACGAACAGGAATTACTCCATATATGAAAGGGGCTTCTCCTCCTTAACACCCCGCTCTTTACGCTAAAGTTTGACTCTTTCTCTTAACTCTATTTTTTAAAACAGTAAAAAACTTTAGCGTAAAGAGCGGGGCGTTGAGGAGGAGAAGCCCTTTTCATATACGGAGTAATTTCTGTTCGTTTGAAGTTTTAATGTCGCTCCTTACTTTCAGTTAAAAAATTTGTTTTTTTGTTTAATTTCTGAACGTTTTTGAATTGATGCATGTTTTGATTTTGGCTCTCCGCACATAAACAATTAAAACGAAATTTGCATATTAATTTTTTTTTGGTTAAATGGCTTTCTCATAGTTTTAATCGGAAGATTTTGAGAAAAAAGGAGCAGGGGAGGAGGCCTAGTTGCCCTCCAATTTATTTACTACTTAAAAAGGCAACTAGAGCTTTTAATTTTTTACGAACGTTTTCATTAGTAAAAAATATATGTAACTCACGAATTAACTTACGTAACGAACTTCTATCTTTGTATGTTTTTATTATGTATATGAGGGGGTTCACCCCCTCGTCAATACCTCGCTCTTTACACTAAAACTTGAATTTTGTCCCAATTCCTTAAGAATGACCCCTGAATCACAAAGGCTAAAAAATAAATAGTTGAAATTACTAAAAATGCTTCAGCGTAAAGAGCGAGGTATTACGAGGAGGTGAACCCCTCATATGCAAAATAATTTCTGTTCGTTATAGGTTTTAATGCTGCTCCTTACTTTCAAATGAAAAAAATTTTCATATTTATTTTTGCATTGTTTTTTTTATGTAATATTTGAAAGTCCTGCGCCCCCTTCATTGAAACTCTCTTCCTCCATGACAAATTCCTCCATGGAAAGATCCTCCTACGTAGCTCCTTCCCCCCTCAAATCAAAAAAGTCCCCCTGAAAACGTCTGTACACTTCCCAATAGCCATTAGTTTATATAAACAACGGTCAAAACTTGTAACTTGCAGCCCCTCCCACGGGGATTGTGGGAGATTAAGTCGTTCCCAAAGACATAGTTATTAGATTTTCGACTATGGTGAATAAAATGGCTATCTCAGAATTTTGATCCGGTGACTTTGGGAAGAAATGAGTTTGGGAGGGGGCCTAGGTGCCCTCCAATTTTTTGGTCACTTAAAAAGGACACTAGAACTTTTAATTTCTATTAGAATGAGCCCTCTCGCGACATTCTAGGACCACTGTCAATGCGATCACCCGTGGGAAAAAAAACAAATAAACACGCATCCGTGATCTGTCTTCTGGCAAAAAAATGCGCCAATTCCACATTTTGTAGATAGGAGCTTAAAACTTTTGTAATAGTGTTCTCTGATACGCTGAATCTGATGGTGGGGTTTTCGTTAAGATTGTATTACTTTTAGGGGGTGTTCCCCCTATTTTTTTAAATACGGCAAATTTTCTCAGGCTCGTAACTTCTGATGGGTAAGACTAAACTTGATGAAACTTATATATTTAAAATCAGCATGGAAATGCAATTTTTTAGATGTAACTATTGGTATCAAAATTCGGTTTTTTAGAGTTACGGTTACTATTGAGTCGGGTCGCTCCTTACTACAGTTCGTTACCACGAACTGTTTAAAAATACGCCAAATCAGGATTTCCTTGGTTGTTATGCTTAAAAACCTAAGGGTGTGGGTAAAACCTTCAGGGACTTTTTTACCCCAGGATTTCTTTGAATGTTACATAATAGGTTTTAGGGTGTTAAATAATCGGACGTGTTAGAGTCTACTAGTCAAGCGGGGAACTTTCAAGAGGTTTTTGAAGACCTTTCAAAACATTCCAAGACGTTTTTTAAGACATTTTTCTTCAATACCTTTTTCAAGACGTTTTTTCAAGGCTTTTTTTGTGAAATTTTCTCTTCAAGGCATTTTTCTCGAGGATCCCCAAAACCGAACCTACTACAAATTCCATACGTTCGTGGAATTTGTAGGGGTTAAGTTTTGAGGGACTGTACGAAGCGTGGCAGAACTTACACCTCACCTACACATTTTAAGTTAGGTTAAGTTAAGATTAGATGACGTGTCACGTAACCTAACTAACATCATCTAAGTAACATCAGCTAACGTCATCTAACATCAAAAACCAGCTCGCAGGAAGTTATATCAACAAATAACAGTACGCAACAAGTTCCATGAACAAAATCTGTTTCACAAGGGGAAAAATCAATGTACGATTTTTACGAAGAGAACAATCAACATGCAACAAGTCTTATGAACGAAAATCAGTGTGCAACGAGTTCCACAAAATCAGCACTCGACAAGTTCTATGAACAAAATCAGTTTCACGACGAGAAAAATCAGCATGCAATAAGTTTCAAGAAAAAAATCAGCATGTAATAAGTTCCACGAACAAAATCAGCACACGAACAAGTTCCATAAACAAAATCAGTTTTACGAAGAGTAAAATCAATGTGTAACATTCATAGAAAAAACATCCCCTATTGCGTAACAGACACCTGTATCTCCCAGAAAACATTCCCTATGACGTAACATGCACTTGCTTCTTCCCCTGGGGGATTCCCGTTACACCTTCTTTGTTATCAACTGTGATGAAGGGAAGAGTAACGCCTGTGTGTTGGTTTAAAAGCAGAGAGGCAGCAGTTTGTGGCAGTTGTGGCAGCACTGTGGCGCAGTTTTGACCTTGCTATAATATAACTTCGTAATTATAAATCCTGACTGTGTATTATTATCAATAAAATTTACCTACAATATTATGCATATGCAGACAATCATTACCATTAAACATCACAAAACGTGTGCCATACAATTAAGCCAAATCACAGATTATAAGGATTATAAATTACTTTTTTAGGATCATAACGTGCAAACAGTGTACGAATTGTAATTACGTCGTTTTTATGTAGGCTTTTTTGTTCAATCATTTAACAGCATTTTCCTCAATTATACTATTTTTTTTAATTCATAATTGGAATTTCACATCCCTGCGAGTCAAATTATGCGTCTTGAAAGTTTAGAAATACATTTGAAGGTGTAGTAATAAAATTTAGAAATATATAGATACAAAAAATAAATCTAACAACATGTGGGTGCTTGTCTCTGACATTGAAAAAATCCGTTTTCTAATTAAAATTAAAGCGCGATTGAAGTTCAAACCTAGAAACAATTACCGAGCACGACAGGTTGGCTTTTGCACCCTTTTCTTCCTCTATCTTCTCTTCATAAACATGGACCATATAATGGCCCTATGCGCGTGAACCATCAGTTCACGCACATAGGAACATCTTGAAGGGGAAATAGCTCAAAAAAAGGAGATGTATTTATTTATGAGGAAAGGGCTCAAAACAAGGAGATAGTACTTAATTATGAGGAAAGGGCTCTTGGAGGAAAATATCTAAAGAGGAAAGAGCTCAAAACAAGAAAGCAGTACTTGTTTAGGAGGAAAGGGCTCTAGGAAGAAAGCCCTTGAGGAGAAAAGGGTTCAAAACAAGGAGACAGTACTTATTCAGGAGGAAAGCCCTGAAGGAGGAAATGGCGCAAAACAAGGAGACAGTACTTATTTAGGAGGAAAGGGCGCTAGGAGGAAAGGCCTTAAGGAGAAAAAGATTCAAAATAAGGAGACAGTACTTATTTAGGCTCCCATTCCCATTTTCTGCACTGTCTTTTGATCTTAGTTGGGAGGGGGATACTCCTCTGCAAATATTCTTGCTGTACCACATAGTCTTAAAATATAGGGGATGTTTTTTCTCGGAGCAGCAGACAAGAATTATAACAGACCATTTTCCAGAATTTTTTTTCCAGAGTATTGAAACAGGTAAAACTTCTCCTTCTTCACCGGTATGGGACTCATATAGAAAGGGATGCTAGCCTTCCAAATCTTGTCTTAAGCCCTTTCCCTTGTACTTTGCCCTTTCCCTTGTACTTTGGGAAATTGTGCCGCCTCACAGCAAATTGCATGAAGGAAAAATTAGAGTTTCTTGCTGAATTCAGAACTTGGCAACATCGTGCAATGATATTGCCTTTGCGTGTTAAATTACCTTTTAGTGACTTTTAAAAGAAAATGTATTCCGTAGTAACAAGTTCATCTCTGAGCTGTCTCATATTTGACATATACATTTTAATTACAATAGGTTTCAAGTAGTTTTGTTGTTTCAGGGATTTTGCTCTTGGAAAAGAAGATATTTCGTCAATGAGTGCGGGCCGAGGGAACTCCCTAGTCTTTGGTATTTTTCATGGGGCTACGAGCGAAGATGAATTCTACTTTTTTCGCCGACAAATAGCAGCAATATTTATTCAAGTCGTTGTTGCTTCATTTATATCATTTTGCTTGGATGTCAACTGCCATTATAAAAGAGCAGTGTTGGCAGTTTATACGTTACCGGTTGTTTTTCGGTTCAGCGGAATGCCAATCGGTTTATTGCTCTTTGTCCATAAGCTATCTTCTGCTTGCATAATATTAACTATAATATTTTATATTATGGCCTATACACCAGATCTCGCAAATTTTGCAAAATCTTTATATTTCCATCTGTATTATGAGTTACAGACTTTCGGTCTGTCACTAATACTAATCGATTTGTTTAATCAATTGTATGTTCCAATTCACTTCCTAATATTTTGGTGTGTTAAATTCCTATTTCAGTTCTATGATGATGTCTTCTATAGTGAGTCTAATAGTAATTTTGTCATTGATAGATGGTATATGGGTTTACTGTGGAGTTTAACTGAAGTATGTCAAAATTCTATTACGTTTTTCTCAACTGTTGTAGCAATAGCCTATTTGTCTAGTTCTATTCAACGTTTAGTTCAGGTGATAATTCAGGGTCCTAAAGCGGTTGTCAATGACAGATACCCAAAAGCGGGAGTTACAGAAGGGCTGACTTTTTTTCTTCTGGGAATACAAACAGGATTTATTCATATTAAAATGCCTCATAGATTAGCGGCAATGACTGTTATTTTGTTTGTGGTAAGCGCCTCCTTGATTCAAAGCATATTTGAAGTAATAGAACCACTCCTATTATCGCTTGGAGCACAAAGAGGAACTTCTTCTATATTCAAGCAGTGTAAAGTTCTTTTGATGTGTTTAATACTCTTTATATGTCCTTTATATATGTCTAGTGCTCTGGCCAAAATATTTGATCTGGACTTCTGGACTTTGGTTGTGATGTCTTCCTGTCTGATGACGTCAGTTCAAGTTGCAGGCCTCCTTGTTATCCACATCATTTTTGTTTATGACTCTTATAGAACCAACCCTTGGGAGGCTCTGGATGATATTATTTATTATACTAGGGCTGTTGTAAGGTTTCTGGAATTTATTATTGCTGTATTTATTGTCGGTGCCGGATTCCATGAATCTCTGGCTGGGACGTGGTCGTGGTCAAATAGCATCATTCTTCTTGTACATTGCTATTTTAATGTCTGGCAAAAGCTGCAGATCGGCTGGAAGTCTTTCTTGCAACGTCGGGAAGCAGTTCAAAAAATAAATGCTCTTCCTTGTGCTGTACCAGCAGAGCTTAAAAAGCTGTCTGATGACGTTTGCTCAATCTGTTATGAACCGATGGTGACATCAGCTAGAAAAACTCCTTGTAATCATTTCTTCCACGGAGCATGTCTTCGAAAATGGCTTTATATTCAAGAGAAATGTCCCAATTGCGCAACTAAAGTTTCTCCGATAATCAAAGAACAGACAGGGGAAGAAATTGCACCGACAGCTGAGGAGACTCCAATTGATTCAGCTATGCCGACGCTGGAGGAGATTCGTAGGGTAGTTTTGGAAGACTCTGTACCTCCAAGTCTTCCTAGGTTGTCCGAACTCGCTAGACTTGATTCGGCTAGACAAGGAAGAACTCGAAGTGAGACTGTCTATGAAAGTGTTTATTGAGTGTTTAACTGATGCTTATCATTTTTCTATTTATTCGTACGCTAGCGTAATGAATATCAATCATGGTGGCTTAAATGCTTCTTTATTTATGTCATTACCCCAATCCTACCCTGAGAGCTTATTTCTGTGGGAATATCCATAAAAAGGAGGGGGCGGGGCAACGTTTCTTATAATCTGTGCAAAATTGAAAAAAAAATGGGAGCAACAGAAGGCTGAGTTACACTGAATAGCGGAACTCAATAAAACATTCTGTTTGAATATAATACAACTGAGCAAAATGCAAATCTTTAAAGTTGGCATTCGATGCAGTAATTCGGTGAGATTAATTAAAAAACTGATACGCATAAAAAAAAATATGAAGAATCCCACTAGGGGATAACTTATGAAAAAGAAGAAGAAAGACTTCGCTCAGGCTTACCCTAAAGAAAAATTACGGCTTTTCAACCCCCAATAAAACCCTAGAAAGGCCTGGATTTGCTTTTCTAATGATATATCCTAATATATGCAATGTTCACCCAAGTCAATAGAGTGCCAAAAAACTTTGGGTACGTGTATGATATATCCCCTACCGCTCAAGTTGCTCATGCATTGACGCACTCTAAACCCGTTTCTTTCGCTAGTTTTTCTCAACTTAGCGTGAGAAAAGACAAAAATACGTGACAGAATAGATGAGAAATATATAATCTGGGCTATATTTGTACATTTGGGGGGTGGGGTAAAGAATTTGGGCAGTGTTAAGTCAGAAAACAATTCTTACTTCATAATATCAGAATAACTGCGGCTAACACATTATGCATGCAGACCAACTGTGCTTTGCCCCCCCCCCCAAAGTGTAAATATATAGCCCAAAGCAGTTTCTAAAGAATTATAATATATCATACTTAGGTATATTTAATTAGGATTAACCTAACTTCACTTCTTGAGCGGTAGGCGGTATATCATACAAATACTAAATTTTACTAGCTTGCTGAAGATATAGAAGAATAAAAATTTATGTAGGGTGCTCATTACTGTAAGCTCAATTTCTTTCAAAAAACCAATATAAGGGACAAGGCTGTTTCGCACAATTATATATAAATATATATATATATATATATATCATCCTTGGGTGACAATCTATGCACATATTTCAAGTAACTTGTTGAGTCCATTGGTATTTCAGATGCATACGTGTTTAGTATATCGGATTTTCCTAGCATTGTTAGATTTTTGTTAAAAACACCTTTTGGCATGTTGACCAATGGTCTACATGGCGCAGATACTGATCTCCTGACTTTCTGCGTTTGTTCGGGAGTGTAATGCGTGGTTGAGGGCAAATCATCCGATATCTCCTGTGTTTTTCCCCCATATTTCTCCCTGGGCAGCCTCCGGCTGAGCTTACAGAGTCACGCCACTAACCCTTATTCGGAACTAATTAACCAGTGACGCCAGGACTACAACCATTGTCCTCATGATTCCAAGTCTTGTGCGCTAACCACTCGACTAGATTCAGTGGCTCGTCAGATGACATGCGCCAAACCACGCATTGCACTCCCTGCCGAAGGCATTGAATCAGGAGATCAGTTACTGTGCAACGCAGACCATTGCTCAGCTTGCAAAAAAAGTTTTTTTTTTTTTTTAAGTTGTTAAAGTATTTAGACCTCAAGCTTAAAACAGTCAGTGTAGCTGTAGCCACTGATGGTAAAATCCCTGAAGGTGATTGTTGCTCAACTAAAGTCCAGGGTTTGAACACTCTTTATCTGGTATGACAAAGTAGCAAAATAAATTGAGTTGGCTTGTTTTAGCAGATTTTCATGAGCAGGATAGTATACCACATTTTTACATGTTAACAGGATAAATGATAGTTGATAATGTTATTCGTAATCATGTTTCTACCTTCCAATCACGTCCCTGATATAGTTTTTGTTTTTGGTATCATGAAGTTGTTTTAAATTGTACATTCTAATGTTTGTTTCATTTGATCTTCTTCCTTAGATTTCAGTTTTCGTGATATGAATGCTGTGATTGAATTACCGTTTATAAAATTATTTATTCGCCTGTTATTTGTTCTGTTTCTTAAATAAATGCGAGTTTCTTTCTATGTGTTTATAAACTCATAGGAAACATGACGAAATGGGGAGCGTCGTATGATTCGTCCCTGACCACGACCACGCATTGCGCTAATGGAAGACTTGCAGGATATCCTCCAGTAGAAAGTAATCTTGGAACTCATTGTGGGGGAATTCAACCTTCTCAGCTCAATATAGGAAACTCTACAAGAGACAATCAGCATACATATATAAAAATACCAGATATACCAACGTTTGGCAATTCACACATATCTTTAGCTATTCATAACCATAAAGCTAGAAAACTAACACAACATACAGGTCAAAATTCATAAAATGCCATAATTTACAGAAGAAATAATTGGAAAACATATTATAGCGAAGTTTAATCCCCCTCAGCTCATTTTATGAAACTCGACATGAGACAGTCAGTATACATGTACGAAAACACCAGAAATACCAACGTTTCGGAATTCACACATATCTTTAGCTATTCATAACCATAAAGCATATGGGTAAAAATTCATAAAACACCATAATTTACAGAAGAAATAATCTGAAAAAAATATAGTGAAATTCAACCCTCTCAGCTCAATTTATGAAACTTGACATGAGACAGTCAGCATACATATACGAAAACACCGGTTTGGCAATGCGGCAGTTCACACATATGTTTAGCTATTTATAATCATAAAGCTAGAAAACTAACATAATATACGGGCCAAAATTCATAAAACACCATAATTTACGGAAGAAATAATATGAAAACATATCATAGCGAAATTCAACCCTCAAAAAAAAAAACCCTCAAAAAACTACTCAAAAGTAGAAAACTAACACAACATACGGGTCAAAATTCATAAAACACCATATTTTACAGAAGAAATCATCGGAAAATATATTATAGTGAAATTCAACCCTCTCAGCTCAATTTATGAAACTCGTGAGTCAGTCAGCATACGTATACGAAAACACCAGTTTGGCAATGCGGCAATTCACACATATGTTTTGCTATTTCAAACAGTTCGTGGTAACGAACTGTAGTAAGGAGCGATCCGGCTCAATAGTAACCAAAACTCTAAAAAATTGAATTTTGATATCAATAGCTACATCAAAAGAATCGCATTTTGATGCTGATTTTAAATATATAAGTTTCATCAAGTTTAATCTTACCCATCAAAAGTTACGAGCCTGGGAAAATTTGCCTTATTTAGGAAAATAGGGGGAAACACCCCCTAAAAGTCGTAGGATCTTAACGAAAATGACACCATCAGATTCAGCGTATCAGAAAACCCTACTGTAGAAGTTTCAAGCTCCTATCTACAAAAATGTGGAATTTTGCATTTTTTGCCAGAAGACAAATCACGGGTGCGTGTTTATTTGTTTGTTTTTTTTTTTTTTTTTTTTCCCCAGGGGTCATCGTATCGACCAAGTGGTCCTAGAATGTCGCAAGAGGGCTCATTCTAACGGAAATGAAAAGTTCTAGTGCCCTTTTTAAGTGACCAAAAAAATTGGAGGGCATCTAGGCCCCCTCCCACGCTCATTTTTTTCCCAAAGTCAACGGATCAAACTTTTGAGATAGCCATTTTGTTCAGCATATTCGAAAATCATAATAACTATGTATTTGGGGGTGACTTACTCCCCCACAGTTCCTGGGGGAGGGGCTGCAAGTTACAAACTTCAACCAGTTTTTACATATAATAATGGTTATTGGGAAGTGTACAGACGTTTTCAGGGGGATTTTTTTGGTTTGAGGGTAGGGTTGAGGGAGGGGGCTATGTGGGAGGATCTTTCCTTGGAGAAATATGCCATGGGGGAAAAAATTCAATGAAAAGGGCGCAGGACGAATCTGGTCACGTTAGAAAAAAACGTCAAATTCAGAGCTTAATATACAATGCTGGGTGTTCGGAGCCTCTCTATTATGGAGTATAATTTGAAAATAACACAACTATACGAGCGATAAAACATATATACCACAACCATAACTCAACTAACGAAAGAACTGCTAAGAGATAACACAACTATAAAGCGAAAACAGGTGAAAACTAACGGGAAAATAAACGAACTAAGAGGTGGAAGGGGCCCAGAGAAAAAATATAATCCTTTTTCAATTTTGAGCCTAACTTCCGCAAAGGAGAAATAATGTCAGAAGCCCAGAAATACCGAATTATTTTCTTTTCAAACAGTTCGTGGTAAAGAACTGTAGTAAGGGGCGACCCGGCTCAATAGTAAACGGAACTCTAAAAAACGGAATTTTGATGCTAAAAGATACATCAAAAGAATCGAATTTTTACGCTGATTCTAAATATATAAGTTCCAATTAATTTAGTCTTTGTCATCGAAAGTTACGAGCCTGAGAATATTTGCCCTATTTTGGAAAAAAGGGGGAAACATCCCCTAAAAGTCATAGAATCTTAACTAAAATCACACTATCGCATTCGGCATATCAGAGAACTCTATAGCAAAAATTTCAAGCTCCTATCTAAAAAAATGTGGAATTTCACATTTTTTGCAAGAAGACAAATCACGGGTACGTGTTTATTTGTTTGTTTGTTGTTGTTTTTTCTTTTCCCCAGGGGTCATCGTATCGACCAGGTGGTCTTAGAGTGTCGCAAGAGGGCTCATTCTTACGGAAATGAAAAGTTCTAGTGCCCTTTTAAGTGATAAAAAAATTGGAGGGCAAATAGGCCCCCTCCCAGGCTAATTTTTTTCCAAAAGTCAACAGATTAAAATTTTAAGATAGCCATTTTGTTCCGCATAGTTGAAAACCATAATAACTATGTCTTTGGGAATGACTTACTCCCCCACAATTCCTGGGGGAGGGGCTGCAAGTTACAAACTTTGACCAGTGTTTACATATAGTAATGGTTATTGGGAAGTGTACAGACGTTTTAGCCAAAAAAAAAATTAATATACTAATTTCATTTCAATAATTTATGTGCGGAGAGCCAAAATCAAACATGCATTAATTCAAAAACGTTCAGAAATTAAATAAAAAAAACTAGTTTTTTTAACTGAAAGTAAGGAGCGACATTAAAACTTAAAACGAACAGAAATTACTCCGTATATGAAATGGGTTGTCCCCTCCGCAGTCCCACGCTCTTTACGCTAAAGTTTGACTCTTTGCCACAATTCTACTTTTTAAAACAATTAAAAACTTTAGCGTAAAGAGCGTGGGACTGCGGAGGGGACAACCCATTTCATATACGGAGTAATTTCTGTTCGTTTTAAGTTTTAATGTCGCTCCTTACTTTCAGTTAAAAAAACTAGTTTTTTTTATTTAATATAATCATAAAGCTAGAAAACTAACATAATATACGGGCCAAAATTCATAAAACACCATAATTTACGGAAGAAATAATATGAAAACATATCATAGCGAAATTCAACCCTCTCAGCTCAATTTATGAAACTCGACATGAGACAGTCAGTATACATGTACGAAAACACCGGATATATCGGCATATGGCAATTAACACGTATCTTTAGCTACTCAAAATGATAAACTACTCAAAAATAGAAAACTAACACAACATGCGGGTCAAAATTCATAAAACACCATATTTTACAGAAGAAATCATCGGCAAATATATTATAGTGAAATTCAACCCTATCAGTTCAATTTATGAAACTCGACATAAGACAGTCAGCATACGTATACGAAAACACCAGTTTGGCAATGCGGCAGTTCACACATATGTTTAGCTATTTATAATCATAAAGCTAGAAAACTACCATAGCATACGGGTCAAAATTCATAAAAAACCATATTTTACAGAAGAAATCATCGGAAAATATATTATAGTGAAATTCAACCCTCTCAGCTCAATTTATGAAACATGACATGAGACAGTTAGCACACATACGGAAATACCAGTTTGGCAATGCGGCAATTCACACATATGTTTAGCTATTTATAATCATAAAGCTAGAAAACTAGCATAACATACGGGTCAAAATTCATAAAACACCATATTTTACAGAAGAAATCATCGGAAAATATATTATAGTGAAATTCAACCCTCTCAGCTCAATTTATGAAACTTGACATGAGACAGTTAGCACACATACGAAAATACCAGTTTGGCAATGCGGCAATTCACACATATGTTTAGCTATTTATAATCATAAAGCTAGAAAACTATAATAATATACGGGCCAAAATTCCTAAAACACCATATTTTACAGAAGAAATCATCGGAAAATATTTTATAGTGAAATTCAACCCTCTCAGCTCAATTTATGAAACTTGACATGAGACAGTTAGCACACATACGAAAATACCAGTTTGGCAATGCGGAAATTCACACATATGTTTAGCTATTTATAATCATAAAACTAGAAAACTAACATAACATACGGGTCAAAATTCATAAAACACCATATTTTACAGAAGAAATCATCGAAAAATATATTATAGTGAAATTCAACCCTCTCAGCTCAATTTATGAAACTTGACATGAGACAGTTAGCACACATACGAAAATACCAGTTTGGCAATGCGGCAATTCACACATATGTTTAGCTATTTATAATCATAAAGCTAGAAAACTAACATAACATACGGGTCAAAATTCATAAAACACCATATTTTACAGAAGAAATCATCGAAAAATATATTATAGTGAAATTCAACCCTCTCAGCTCAATTTATGAAACTTGACATGAGACAGTTAGCACACAAACGAAAATACTAGTTTGGCAATGCGGCAATTCACACATATGTTTAGCTATTTATAATCATAAAGCTAGAAAACTAACATAATATAAGGGCCAAACTTCATAAAACACCATATTTTACAGAAGGAATCATCGGAAAATATATTATAGTGAAATTCAACCCTCTCAGTTCAATTTATGAAACTCGACATAAGACAGTCAGCATACGTATACGGAAACACCAGTTTGGCAATGCGGCAGTTCACACATATGTTTAGCTATTTATAATCATAAAGCTAGAAAACTAACATAATATACGGGCCAAAATTCATAAAACACCATATTTTACAGAAGAAATCATCGGAAAATATATTATAGTGAAATTCAACCCTCTCAGCTCAATTTATGAAACTTGACATGAGACAGTTAGCACAAATACGAAAATACCAGTTTGGCAATGCGGCAATTCACACATATGTTTAACTATTTATAATCATAAAGCTAGAAAACTAACATAATATACGGGTCAAAATTCCTAAAACACCATATTTTACAGAAGAAATCATCGGAAAATATATTATAGTGAAATTCAACCCTCTCAGTTCAGTTTATGAAACTCGACATAAGACAGTCAGCATACGTATACGAAAACACCAGTTTGGCAGTGCGTTAGTTCACACATATGTTTAGCTATTTATAATCATAAAGCTAGAAAACTAACATAATATACGGGCCAAAATTCATAAAACACCATATTTTACAGAAGAAATCATCGGAAAATATATTATAGTGAAATTCAACCCTCTCAGCTCAATTTATGAAACATGACATGAGACAGTTAGCACACATACGGAAATACCAGTTTGGCAATGCGGCAATTCACACATATGTTTAGCTATTTATAATCATAAAGCTAGAAAACTAGCATAAAATACGGGTCAAAATTCATAAAACACCATATTTTACAGAAGAAATCATCGGAAAATATATTACAGTGAAATTCAACCCTCTCAGCTCAATTTATGAAACTTGACATGAGACAGTTAGCACACATACGAAAATACCAGTTTGGCAATGCGGCAATTCACACATATGTTTAGCTATTTATAATCATAAAGCTAGAAAACTATAATAATATACGGGCCATAATTCATAAAACACCATATTTTACAGAAGAAATCATCGGAAAATGTATTATTGTGAAATTCAACCCTCTCAGCTCAATTTATGAAACTTGACATGAGACAGTTAGCACACATACGAAAATACCAGTTTGGCATTGCGGCAATTCACACATATGTTTAGCTATTTATAATCATAAAGCTAGAAAACTAACATAACATACGGGTCAAAATTCATAAAACGCCATATTTTACAGAAGAAATCATCGGAAAATATATTATAGTGAAATTCAACCCTCTCAGCTCAATTTATGAAACTTGGCATGAGACAGTTAGCACACATACGAAAATACTTGTTTGGCAATGCGGCAATTCACACATATGTTTAGCTATTTAAAATCATAAAGCTAGAAAACTAACATAATATAAGGGCCAAACTTCATAAAACACCATATTTTACAGAAGGAATCATCGGAAAATATATTATAGTGAAATTCAACCCTCTCAGTTCAATTTATGGAACTCGACATAAGACAGTCAGCATACGTATACGAAAACACCAGTTTGGCAATGCGGCAGTTCACACATATCTTTAGCTATTTATAATCATAAAGCTAGAAAACTAGCATAATATACGGGCCAAAATTCATAAAACACCATATTTTACAGAAGAAATCATCGGAAAATATATTATAGTGAAATTCAACCCTCTCAGCTCAATTTATGAAACTTGACATGAGACAGTTAGCACAAATACGAAAATACCAGTTTGGCAATGCGGCAATTCACACATATGTTTGGCTGTTTATAATCATAAAGCTAGAAAACTAACATAATATACGGGTCAAAATTCCTAAAACACCATATTTTACAGAAGAAATCATCGGAAAATATATTATAGTGAAATTCAACCCTCTCAGTTCAATTTATGAAACTCGACATAAGACAGTCAGCATACGTATACGAAAACACCAGTTTGGCAATGCAGCAGTTCACACATATGTTTAGCTATTTATAATCATAAACCTAGAAAACTAACATAATATACGGGCCAAAATTCATAAAACACCATATTTTACAAAAGAAATCATCGGAAAATATATTATAGTGAAATTCAACCCTCTCAGCTCAATTTATGAAACTTGACATGAGACAGTTAGCACAAATACGAAAATACCAGTTTGGCAATGCGGCAATTCACACATATGTTTAGCTATTTATAATCATAAACCTAGAAAACTAACATAATATACGGGCCAAAATTCATAAAACACCATATTTTACAAAAGAAATCATCGGAAAATATATTATAGTGAAATTCAACCCTCTCAGCTCAATTTATGAAACTTGACATGAGACAGTTAGCACAAATACGAAAATACCAGTTTGGCAATGCGGCAATTCACACATATGTTCAGCTATTTATAATCATAAAGCTAGAAAACTAACATAACATACGGGTCAAAATTCATAAAACACCATATTTTACAGAAGAAATCATCGGAAAATATATTATAGTGAAATTCAACCCTCTCAGCTCAATTTATGAAACTTGACATGAGACAGTTATATGTTTAGCTCTTTATAATCATAAAGCTAGAAAACTAACATAACATACGGGTCAAAATTCATAAAACACCATATTTTACAGAAGAAATCATCGGAAAATATATTATAGTGAAATTCAACCCTCTCAGCTCAATTTATGAAACTTGACATGAGACAGTCAGCATACATATACGAAAATACCAGTTCGGCAATTCACACATATGTTTAGCTATTTATAATCATAAAGCTAGAAAACTAACATAATATACGGGCCAAAATTCATAAAACACCATAATTTACGGAAGAAATAATCTGAAAACATATTATAGCGAAATTCAACCCTCTCAGCTCAATTTATGTAACTCGACATGAGACAGTTAGTATACATGTACGAAAACACCAGATATATCGACATTTGGCAATTATCACATATCTTTAGCTACTCAAAATAATAAACTACAAAAATAGAAAACTAACACAACATACGGGTCAAAATTCATAAAACACCATATTTTACAGAAGAAATCATCAGAAAATATATTATAGCGAAATTCAACCCTCTCAGCTGAATTTATGAAACTTGACATGAGACAGTCAGCATACATATACGAAAACACCAGTTTGGCAATGCGGCAATTCACACATATGTTTAGCTATTTATAATCATAAGCTAGAAAACTAACATAACATATGGGCCAAAATTAATAAAACACCATAATTTACGGAAGAAATAATCGAAAAACATTTTATAGCGAAATTCAACCCTCTCAGCTCAATTTATGAAACTCGACATGAGAAAGTAAGCATACATGTACGAAAACATCACATTACCAATATTTAAAATACTGCACCTATCTTTAGCTATTCAAAATCATGAAACTTGGAAACTAACACAACACGGGTGAAAAATTCATAAAACACCATAGATTGTTAAAATTGTTAAAAGGTCTAATAACCATGCCTTTGGGAATGTAATGCCCCCCATAGCCCCTGGAGAAATGATTATAAATTATGCAATGTGCTGATTGTTACAAACAGAATTTATCATTATGAAAGAGGGGGAATGTTCATCTGTCATTGTGTCAGAAAAGGCAATGGTTTTTAAGGTGAAATTTCTGGAAATGCTGAGGGGGATACTAAACTAAATTAAAAGACATTGTGTGCACGTAGAATATCCAAAAGGTATGTCATAAGCACCTTAAGAGTGCTTAAGAGCTTATGAGTTTTGTGAGTCTCAGAGAATTGATTTTTAACTGGTAGCTACAAAAAGTAACTTAAGTTGACTCGATAAAATATTCTCTAAGAGCTGTCTGTATCTTGCTCAAAATGTCAAAGCCAGAAGGAAGGTGTGCTTTAGATTCCCTGTTCTTTGAACTGATTTTTAATAATCAGATTATGATTCCTCTCTAGAATTGTAACTCTAGAAGTTGGAGATCTCTAAAAGTTCTAAATGTAGAAATCAAATGCTGGAAGATCAAGGACATACAATATATTTTTTTTAGTATAAATCTTATTCTTTTCCTAAAAAAGAAATCCAGTAATCGTATCCTTGTTGTACGGGTAATACACGGGTACACCCGGTAATACGGGTAAACAATATAGAAAAATTTGTTTTAGAGGGAGCCAGAGGGTGAAAATATTTCCTGGAGGAGAATAAGAATAATGTTGCAGCGAAGAATTTAATCAAGGAAAAAATTATTAAGTTAGCAGGATTTTTATGGTCTTGAAATTTATTTTGGCTCCCTCAAGGGTTGCAATTTAGTAAAGAAATACCCAGGAAGTCCATTTCTCTAAAATAGGATTTACAGTACGTCCATGTATCCATCCAAAAACGAAATGTGCAAAACCATTAAAGGGGGATTAACTTTACTATTCTGTAACTAGTGTGTCGTGCTTAATCAGTCACTTTGAAATGACTATAATTCGTTATTATGGCACTTGGTATTTTCCAAGTGACATATAGCGATCGCAAATTCTGTCTGTCCCGTTTTTGCTAGTTTAGGCACTTCCAGGTAAGCTAGGACGATGAAGTTTGGCGGGCGTATCAGGGACCAGACGAGATTAAATTAGAAATAGTCGTTTCCCCGATTCAACCATCTGGGAGGGGGGAGTTGGAGGACGGTTAATTCGAAAAATTAGAAAAATGAGGTATTTTTAACTTACGAACGGCTGATCGGATCTTAATGAAATTTGATATTTAGAAATATATTGTGTCTCAGAGCTCTTACTTCAAATCCCGACCGGATCCAGTTACATTGAGGAGAGTTAGAGAGGGAAACCTAAAATCTTGAAAATGCTTAGAGTGGAGGGATCGGGATGAAACTTAGTGGGATACGTGACACGTGATTGATACGTGATACGTGAGATACGTGATTGACATAACTGGAATGGATCTGCTCACTTTGGGGGAGCTGGGGGGGGAGGGTTAATTCTGAAAAATTAGAAACAATGAGGTATTTTTAACTTACGAAGGAGTGATCGGATCTTAATGAAATTTAATATTTAGGAGGAAATCGTAACTCAGATCTCTTATTTTAAATCCCCTTCGGATCTAATGTCTTTTGGGGGAGTTGGGAGGGGGAACCGGAAATCTTGGAAAACGCTTAGAGTGGAGAGATCAGGATGAAACTTGGTGGGAAGAATAAGCACAAGTTCAAGATACGTGACTGACAAAACCGGACCGGATCCACTCTCTTTTTGGGCGTGTGGAGGGGGGGGGGTAATTCGGAAAAATTAGAAAAAATTAGGTATTTTTAACTTACTTGATCAGATGTTAATGAAATTTAATAATTATAAGGATTTTGTGCTTCAGAGCTCTTATTTTAAATCCCGACCAGATCCAGTGGCTGTGGGGGAAGTTGGAGGGGGAGACTGGAAATGTTGGAAAATGTGAAAATTGAGGCATCTTTATCTTACGAATGGGTGGTCGAATATTAAGGAAACTTGATATATAGAAAGATAGTATGTCTCAGATGCTCCATTTCCAATTTGAATTGGATCCAGGGACGTAGGGGGCTGAATGGAGGAAACAGAAATCTTGGAAACCGGAAATCTTGGAAAAAGCTCAGAGTGGAGAGATCGGGATGAAACTTGATGGGGAGAATAGCCGTAAGTTCTAAATGCGCAATTGACATAAATAGAACGGGTCCGCTGTCTTCGGGGGAGCTGAAGGGGGATTTCCAGTGCTTTGGCGATTTCGGTACTTCTGGACGTGCTAGTACGATGAAAATTGGTAGGCGTGTGAGGGAGCTGCACAAATTGACTTGATAACAATCGTTTTCCCGATTTGACCACCTGGAGAGCTGGAGAGAGGGGAAAAATTGAAAAAAATGATATATTTTTAACTTACGAATGGGTGAGCCGATCTTAATAAAATTCGACATTTAGAGGGACCTCGTGTCTCAGAACTCTTATTTTGAATTGCCACCGTATCCGGTGATATTGGGGAAGTTGGAGTGGGAGACGGGAAATCATGGAAAACGTTATGAGTGGAGAGATCGGGATGAACAAACACAAGTCCTAGATACGTGATTGACATAACTGGACTGAATCCGCTCTCTTTGGGGAGTAAGGGGGGTGTCAATTTAAAAAAATATTGAGGTATTTTTAACTTAGGAAAGGGTTACCGGATCTTGATGAAATTCGATATTTAGAAGGAACTTATGTCTCAGAGCGTTTATTTTAAATCCTGACCAGATCTGGTGACGTTGGGGGGATTGGAGGGGAAACCGGAAATCTTGGGAAACGCTTCGAGTGGAAAGATCAGGATGAAACTTGGTGGGCAGAATAAGCAAATTTCGTAGAAACGTGATTGACGTAACCGGACTGGATCCGCCCTCTTTGAGGGAGTTAGGGGGAGGTCCAGTGCTTTGGTGAATTCGGTGCTTCTGGACGTGTTAGGACGATGAAAATTGGTAGACATGTCAGGGACCTGCACAAACTGACTTGGTAAAGTTGTTTTACCCGATTCGATCATTTTGGGGGTTGAAGGGAGAGGAAAAATTAGAAAAAATGAAGTATTTTTAACTTACGAGTGGGCGATCGGATCTTAATGAATTTTGATATTTAGAAGGATCTTGTGTCTCAGAACTCTTATTTTAAACTACGACCGGCATTAAGCCTCTGATTTTCCTTTTAAATCAATCTATTGATTCTTAGAATTTTGCTAGAGCTCATGCCATATGAGCTATTGGCTCTTAGCTCTTCCGACTTCGTCACAAGTGCCATATGAGCTCTTAGCTGTTATTCTGGTTTATACTCAGAAATGGATCTTTATGCAAAAAGAAAGTATTTGAGAGCAACCAAAGAGCTGTTGGTCACTTTGCACATTTGCAGGATCTGTTAGGTTTTATCCCTGTTTCTATTCTGCAGTATTTATTCTAGTTATACTAATACTTCTTATAACTCACTTCAGCATCAAGTCCCCTGAGGCCAACCCAGCTACGCACGCTTCTCCTCCATTCAAACATAATTATTGCCTCCCTCTTTACACCCTTCCCAGAAGCTCCCATTTCTCTTAAGTCTTTAATTTTGACATCCTATTCGTATCCAGTCCTATCCGTAGACGAGCTACTTTTGTTTGGTCCTAGACGACTGCGGGACAAGAACGATCTTGGGCCATCTGTCATTCTTCATCCACGAAACATGTGCTAGCCATTTCAACCTTATTATATATCAACTCTTATTATAGCTCCAGGAGGAGGGATTGACCCATATTTTTGTGCTGCTCACTGTTTGAGATCCGATCAGTCAGTTGGTTACCCAAAACAATCCGTAGACAATTTTTTTCTGGAAAACATCTAACAGATCCTCTTCCGTTTTTTGGAAGGCCCAAACTTCATAATCATACATGACCTCTGTCATCATTGTTGCTTTCATTATTCTAATCTTGGTGTATAGACTTATCTTCCATGAAAAAACACTCTTGGCCTTGACTGTTTCAAATTAACATATTCACTGCACCCACCGTCTATATTAATAATACTACCTAGGTAAATGAAGCTGTCCACTAGATCGATCTTGTTGTTACCCAACATCACCTTCATTTAGTTCTAGTCTCAGCAATTTAGTTCTATCAACATTAATTTTTAACCTATTCTTGCATCCCCTAACTCATACAACCTCTAAAAATTCATTTATTTTGCGACCACTTTCATCTAGGATTCTCGAACCATCAGCATAATGTAAGTCTGGAAGGATTTTACCTTCCTATTTGATTCCATGCTCTCCCATAGCCTTTGCTGTGTTCCTTCGGACACAGTCCATCAAATGATTCATATATATGGGGATAGGACTCAGTCCTGCTTAACTCCTGATTTATTACGAAATCAGCTACTAATCCCATTTTTTACCTTATACGCGGCGAAGTTAGTCTCGTACTTAGTCTTACTTAAACTGCAAAGCTGGCTGTCTTCCAACCAGTCCAAACCCGTCCGTTGCAAAGCTACAAAACTTCTACTTTTGCAAATTATTGGTTTTCTACCACTTAAGAAAAACATCTAGTCCCTGACAAAACTTATGTCACTTAAATCCCTCTAGACTAGAGCATACATGTGACAACAATAAAATGGTTCTTCATTTGAATTTCCAGAGATGCAAATGTTCACTCAATCTCGATTCATACTCTGAATGCTAACTTATGTAAATCTACTTCTGAAGTATAAAAACTAAATTAAAACAGTTAATAAAATCAATTTATTTTTCAAGCAAACAATTTTGAATCAATTGAGCAATATTGTTGAAGCTAAAAAAAAAAATTACAAAACAGTAAAGACATAAAACAAATTGAGTTCTGGTTCTGGTTTTCGTGAAGGCAGGATGATCTATACAAAAACTGGAGTGAAGTCTTTGGTGCACCTCTTGAGCAATGACAAATGAGAAAGGAAAAAATGTGAAGCGGTAAGGTATAAACTATTTCAAAATTGTAAGGAATAAGTAAAAAAGAAGAACAACACCTTTTTTGTATCATCATTAAAAATTTTTAAAAATGCCCCCAAACCCCCACCCTGTGTTTGAAAAGTATATTTCTGCTAAGAAAATTTATTATAAACTGCCTTTAGATTATGCCCGGTAATTGTGTTTAACTTCAAATCTTTAACTCAAATTACAAACATAACCCAGAATAAGGCGACATTGACTGATTTCTCTCTTCCAGAAGTCTGAATTCCGCTCAAATTACCTGAAAATAGAAAAAATTTCTGTACTTGCGTGTATATTTTGGGCTTAATTAACTTAAATTTAATTGCCGTTATTTGTTGAATGCTTCAATCAGAGTGAGCTAAAAAAACATATTTATACTAAGTTGATAATTTTTGGGGTATTAGATAATATGATAGTGCCTTTTACTGACGTCTTGTTTATTTGACGATTCATTTTGTACATTTTCTTTGATGCCAATGATAAAAAAACACATACCTATACACAAAGGGAAAGGGAAAGAAATCTCTTTCTCCTTAAAATTCGTTTTAAAGACTATTTCCCCCAAAAACTAGAAAAATCACGGCGTAGAAAATAGAAAGTTTTCGCGTTATAAAGCCCCATATCACAGGACAATTTTTCTAATAGTCTTGGAGCAAAACATAGGAAATCTTTCAAACACTTCGTGGCAATAAACTTTAAGTATTAAGGACCTCTGCCCAGTAGTAACCGAAACTCTAAAAAAAAAATCCGATAACAATTTATGTATGATAAGAAATGAATTTTTAGGCTTATTCCAAAAACATAAATTTCATTAAGTTTAATCTTACGAATGAAAAGCTACGAGCCTGTGAAAATATGCCTGATTTTCGAACAAGGGTTCAAGCACCCCAAACAGTCAATCTTAATGAAAATCCCACTTTCAGCTTCATCACCTCAGACATGTACATCAGATATGTAGTAAAAGGGCAAGGTTTTTTTCATTTATTTTTTAATGAAGGCAAAATTTTTTTATTCAGAATGTGGGGGGAGGGACGCTCGTGCTTTTCCCCATTTTTCTTCAATAAGTTGCTACTAAAAGCGAGAAGAAACAAAAACCTCTCCGAATAGTCCAAAAATAAATACGTGGGTGATACTTAAGACACGAGAGAGGGTCACCCCAAGCCTCTTATAGCAGCCTATCCAGAAGTCCTTCTATAGTTTTTACGTGCAGATTGGCTATTTCTGAGTTGATATTACCTGATATAGCAGTAAATCCTTGCAACTTCCTTAATAAAGAAAAAACCACTCTAAGTATTATTTTCACTCAAACAGTGCTTAACAAGGATTATAGACTCAAAAAAGATGGTTGAACAATAAGTTAGTAAAATAAAAAAAAAAGTACAAGAAGATGTGTTATTTAAAATAATTTAGTGAGAGTCCAAAATTACACTAAAAGCATTGAGACGGAATGAACAGAAAAGAGAGTAAATACCTTAGGGATTTTACACACACAGAAGTATATGAAAACTTCAAAAATGGTTACAACTACTGCCGCAACCTAGTAAAGAGCAAACCACGGCCCATAGTAACCAAAGTATATAAAATAAATTGAAAAACTTCTAGTGAGAAAAATCATCGTTTGTAGCTAATTCAGGAGTCTTAACTATAATTTCGATAAATCTTGAGAGTAAAATATTATTTTGAAAGCAAATTTGCTGGGATTTTTAAAAAGAAACTGAAACGCCTCGAAAATAGCGTCAGAAGATTCACCATTGTCGAAAACAATAAATGGGAAACCATAAATGGGAAATGTTATTTTGAAAGCAAATTTGCTGGGATTTTTAAAAGGAACCTGAAATGCCTCGAAAATTACGTCAGAGGATTCACCATTGTCGAAAACCATAAATGGGAAACTTAGAGCCCCCCGCTTTGAAAAACAAGGAAAATCACTTTTTTGCATGACTAGGACCGATGTGTCCACTTTTTTCCTCGTCACTGACGGGGCTCTGGAACATCATAGAGGGCTGTTTAACGGCTAATTATAGAGCTAATTCTCATATATAATCATTTTTTTTTTGTAAATTAGACTTGATCACTTAATCAATAAGTGGCATGTGACACCAAAAATTGCACTTTGGGTGCCATTTCCAGAATAGGAAGGTTGGGAAGAATGAAAAGGGTACAATGAATAATCTCCATTGTTTAGAATCCTATCTGAGGTTTATAATACCCACGAGCGTAGCTTCAGGATTTCTATTGGGATGGGGGAGGGCAAGAGGGGGTCCACATCCAGGGAATGAAGGGGCATGGGATATCCTTAAGGGAAAAGGGGTGCTGGAACATTTGTCAAAAACACAAGCCTAAATGTGTTTTACCCCAGCTTGGGGTAACTAACAAATTACCCCAGCTTGAACTTGAGATATCTTGGCATTGATGGAGGATTATAGGTTTTATTTAAGCAAAGCTAATATAAGTATAATTTTATGCATTGCAATAGCGCGCTGCTCATAGCAAAAGAATGAATGTAGAAAATTCGGAGTTGTCCCATACGTCTGGAAATTGAAAGTTCTAGTCCTTTTTTTCCAAGAGTTGAAAGTGACAGGACACCAAATATGTCCGCTTCCCACGCTCTTTTTTAACTATCATACCTTAAACAACAAAGACATCAGATGAAAATTTTCAGATAATCCTTTTGTTAAAATATTCAAAAGGTCAAATAACTTCGCCTCCAAAGATATAAAGACACTGAATACCTCTGGGGTAATGGCTCTAATTAAGGTTGCCCATTATTTGGATATAGGCTTTATCTTTGGGAATGGGTGCCATGTTTGATCCTTGGTGCCTAAAAAGTCTAAGAGTATTAAGATGAACCGCTCATACAATTTCGAGGTGGTACTGAACCGAATTAAAAGACAATATGTGCATCCAGGTTGTCAAAAGAGCACATCTGGAATATATCAGGAACACCTAAGAGCATTAGGTTGAAACTTTCATAGCATGTTGAGGGGGTGATGAACTATACCGAAAGACACTAGCTGCATGCAGGTTGTCGAAAGGGAATATCTTTGTTTCTCAGGAAAGACTTAATATATTCAGTTGATATTCTTAGAGCATATTGAAGGGGATATTGAACTAAATCGAAGACACTATATGCACACAAGCTTTCAAAAGGGCTCATTTGCAATATCTCAGGAACACCTAAGAGAATTGAGTTGAAAGTTCCAGGAATTATTGGGGAAGGATGTTGAACAAAATCAAAAGGCACTAGGTGAATCAAGGTTATGGAAAAGGCGTATCAAGAATATCTCAGAACCGTCTAAGAGCATTACGTTTAAACATTCAGGACATGCTGAATTAGATCAAAATACAGTATGTGCGTTCAGTTTCCTGATGGGCATATCTGCAATATGTAAGAAACTAAGTTGAACCCTCAAGGGCATGCTCAAGGGTATTTGGAACTAAATCAAAAGATAATATATGTACCCAGGTACCCAAAAGGATGTATCTGCTATATCTTAGAAACGGTTAAGGTTATTAAGTTGAAATTTCAGGAAATATTGAGGTGGATTTTGAACAATATTAAATAAAAAAAACAAGTTTTTTTAAATGAAAGTAAGGAGCGACACTAAAACTTAAAACAAACAGAAATTACTCCGTATATGAAAGGGGCTTTTCCTCCTCAACGCCACCCTCTGTGCGCTAAAGTTTGACTCTTTCTCTTAACTCTACTTTTTAAAAAAGGAAAAAACTTTAGCGTAAAGAGCGGGGCGTTGAGGAGGAAAAGCCCCTTTCATATACGGAGTAATTTCTGTTTGTTTTAAGTTTTAGTGTCGCTCCTTACTTTCATTTAAAAAAACTTGTTTTTTTTATTTAATCTCTTCAGAGATCGTTTAAAAGAGATAGATTCAAAGACAGAAATGTTCACAAACTTTTTCATATAAGGATTTGGTACAAATTAAACCGCCTAGCACAGGTTACACATTCAACTTTTTTTTTTAATGGGTACAAACATTGAGAAAAGAGGAGGGTTTCCTTGAAACGTAAGCATTTATGAAATATAGTTAAAGAAAATAATACTAGACGAGTCTAAACTAAGGAAAATTTAAAAACAAGCACAATGAATAAGTGTATAATATACGATATGATATTAATGGTATTTATAAATGGTTTTAGATTTAAGTAACGTATTTCATTATTTGCTAGACCCTTGAAAAAACAAATCTTCTATGTTTGCCTGTTTAAGCTCTACAAGCCACCTGAGTGCTTCTTTCATAGTTCAAATATTTGTCCTTGTCAGCATTCATTGCTGAAACAACTCTTTATTCACACTTTCTTGAATTATTTCGTCTTCACTTTTTAGATAAGACTTAAGTGTTTATCCTTCTAGTGTACTATTAATACTGATCGAAAAAATGGAATAAACAAACTTTTGTCAATGTCGTGCAACATCATAGGATTAGCACTTGACCCCTTCCTGTCTCACCCTGTGGATGAGAGCCTTAGCACGAATAACAAAATTGTGTCCCCCCTAAATACAGGTATCTGAAGATAACTACATTTTGTGGGGGGGATATAAAGGTTCAAGCTAACGTTCTCCCTTCCCTTATTGTGTAAGTATCTGAGCCAATCAGTAATAGGAGGAGGTACAGTCTTTTTCTGATACATCTATGAACTTGTCACTAAAGGAGAAGTTTTGTTTCAAGTATTTTCTTTTCACTGGCTTTTTTGTTATACGATTTGCACCTAATCCCCTCCTCTACCACACTGTGAAAGGGCTTGAGCATTATTAGCCAATTATAGTAATGGAAATTTTACCTATACCATGTATCCTCTGCATTTTCCTGTGACAAAGTAACAGTAAAAGTAGCTTCACTGCCTTTCAAGACACTTGTAATTTCTGGCAGTCTCCTAGTGAACTCGACGGCTGGGGCTAAACAGAGAAGTCATTACAGCTTAATTATTTCTTTAAATCAATTCTTGACAAATTTAATGATACACACAACAAACATTTACTCGTCTAAAGGTAAAATTATATACATATGTACTTTTCAATACTCCAATCAGCTGTCTGTTCGAATAGATTTGTGGCAGCTTGAGTTTCCTCTTATACAGAAGTTTTTTAGATTATCTAACACTATTTATAGAAGTTATGGGCTATTGTATTTCTTAGTATTGGACATGATCGTCTCTTAGTAGGCTGCAAGCTACCGCTTGCAACTTCAACAGCCTCAAAGCTACCACTTTGGTCCCAGGTTCAATTCCTGGGACAGGCAATTTTGAAACATTTGTCAACTTAAAGTCTAAATAAAATTCATACCAATAACTATTAAATGAGATTCTTTTGACTGCCACCATTTATGACGAACTATGTCGAACCTTTATGGAATTAAATAAAAAAAACAAGTTTTTTCAAATGAAAGTAAGGAGCGACATTAAAACTGAAAACGAACAGAAATTACTTCGTATATGAAAGGGGCTGCTTCCTCATCAACGCCCCGCTCTTTACGCTATAGTTTGACTCTTTCTCTCAACTCTTCTTTTTAAAACAGTAAAAACTTTAGCGTAAAGAGCGGGGTTTGTAAGTTTGTAACTTGTAGCCCCTCCCACGGGGACTGTGGAGGAGTAAGTCGTCCCCAAAGACATAGTTATAACGTTTTTCGACTACGCTAAATAAAATGGCTATCTCAGAATTTTGATCCGTTGGCTTTGGGAAAATAATTAGCGTGGGAGGGGGCCTAGGTGCCCTCCAATTTTTTTGGTTACTTAAAAAGGGCACTAGAATTTTTCATTTCCGTTAGAATGAGCCCTCTCGCAACATTCTAGGACAACTGGGTCGATACGATCACCCCTGGGAAAAAGAAAAAAAAAACAAACAAATAAACACGCATCCGTGATCTGCCTTCTGGCAAAAAATACAAAATTCCACATTTTTGTAGATAGGAGCTTGAAACTTCTACAGTAGGGTTGTCTGATACGCTGAATCTGATGGTGTAATTTTCGTTAAGATTCTATGACTTTCCACGGGGACTGTGGAGGAGTAAGTCGTCCCCAAAGACATAGTTATAACGTTTTTCGACTACGCTAAATAAAAGGGCTATCTCAGAATTTTGATCCGTTGACTTTGGGAAAATAATTAGCGTGGGAGGGGGCCTAGGTGCCCTCCAATTTTTTTGGTCACTTAAAAAGAGCACTAGAACTTTTCATTTCAGTTAGAATTAGCCCTCTCGCAACACTCTAGGACAACTGGGTCGATACGATCACCCCTGGGAAAAAGAAAAAAAAAACAAACAAATAAACACGCATCCGTGATCTGCCTTCTGGCAAAAAATACAAAATTCCACATTTTTGTAGATAGGAGCTTGAAACTTCTACAGTAGGGTTGTCTGATACGCTGAATCTGATGGTGTAATTTTCGTTAAGATTCTATGACTTTTAGGGGGTGTTTCCCCCTATTTTCTAAAATAACACAAATTTTCTCAGGCTCGTAACTTTTGGTGCGTAATAATAAACTTGATGAAACTTATATATTTAAAATCAGCATTAAAATGCGATTCTTTTGATGTAGCTATTGGTATCAAAATTCCATTTTTTAGAGTTTTGGTTTCTATTGTGCCGGGTCGCTAAAACAGAATCCATAGTATTTGTATAGAGGTTTTCAAAACGGAAAATCTACAATATCTCAGTAGCAACTAAGGGGTATTAAGGTGAAAATGTCAGAGAAAAGAATCAACGATAACGATAGACATAACGACTCAAAGATAAGTATTTTTGTTTTGTTTATCGACTTCTAATAAAAGGATACTAAAAATTATGCAGCGTTACAAGTTGTTTGATGTTGCGCTGTCTAACTTCAAATATGCAGATAGGAAAGGATTTGCGCGGAGAGCCCATTTATCTGGTCTTTTTTTTACGGTAGTCACAATGAATCTAGGTTATTAGATAAGAATCATCAAGGATACAACCCTCAAACGACAGATTCATCCGCACCTGCTATTAAAAAAAGCATTTGTGGAAATTGCTAATACCCTGAAATTTACGAAACGCTTTCTAAGACATTTTTAGTCCTGAAAGTAAGTGATAAATTAGGGTCTAACTTGGTTTTTCAAAGTATCGGCCGAATTTACAAGCAATTAGTTGCAACTGAAGCCCAGCTGAGGAAGACAAAAAGTGATCTGCTGGAAAATATAATAAAGAAAGTGACTGAAAAGTTCAATGACCTAAATCTAGAACTTGTGCTTATTCTTTCCATCAAGTTTCATCCCGTTCTCTCCACTCTAAGCGTTTTCCCAGATTTATGTCCTCCCCCCCTCCAGCCTCCTTTGTCCCCGGATCCGATTTGAATTGAAAACGGGACATCTGAGACATAAGATCTTTCTATATATCAAGTTTCATTAAGATCCGAACACACATTCGTAAGATAAAGATACCTCAATTTTAACATTTTCCAAGATTTTCTGTTTCCCCCTTCAACTCCCCCCAATTTCACCGGATCTGGTCTAGATTTTAGAAATAAGAGCTCTAAATCACGCTATCCTTCTAAATATAAAATTCCATTCATAAGATCCAATCTCCCGTTCGTAAGTTAAAAATACCTCATTTTTTCTAATTTTTCCGAATTAACCGTCCCCCCACTCCACCCCCCCCCCCAGATGGGCAAATCTGGGAAAAGATTATTTCTACTTTTAATTGGTCTGGTCCCTGATACGCCTGCTAAATTTCATCGGCTTAGCTTATCTGGAAGTGCATAAACTAGCAAAACCGGGACAGGCAGACCGACAGACAGACCTACAGAATTTGCGATCGCTATATGTCGCTTGGTATATACCAGTTGCCATAAAAATCTAACTTTAGAATTCAATTCTCATTCAGTGACGATTTATTTATTTTTTCGGCAAAAGCAGAGAGAAATCAAAGAGAGAAAAGAGCTGTATTGAAATAATGATCCTAGAAGATCGAGAAAGGGTACATTCTAACAAAAATCCAAAGTTTTAGTGCCCGTTTTAAGTGGACAAGAAATATTGGAGGGAAACTAGCCTCCCTCACGTCCTTTTCCTACTAACCCATCCGATAAAAATTTTGAAATATTCATTTTGATAAAATAGTTCAAATATCAAATAAAAAAAAAACTCCGGGGTCAACACAAACCCCCAGAGCCCGAGGGTAAGTGTTTTAAGTTATGGCCCAGGATCATGTAAGGTTTTTATATAAGTGGTTGTCATATAGAAAATATGGCTCATTTGATTAGAAATTGAAATTTCTAATTTCTTTTTTAAGAGTGAAAAGTGGTCGATTAGAAATTGCCCTCAAGAACTGAAGTTAGGTTAATCCTAATGAAATGTACCTAAGTATGCTAAAAATAAAATACTTTAGGGCACTTGTATGTTATAGCGTTGACCACTTAAGTTGTTCATCCATTGTCTCGTTGTAGAACCGGTTTCTTTGTCAGTTTTTTTCTGCTTAGTGCAAGACAAAACAATGAGAAGTGACACATTAGATTAGAAATATATAATTTTGACTATATATTTGCATATTAGAGGGGGTTTAGTATTTGGACAGTGCGAAGTTAGAAAACAATTCTTACTTCATAATATACAGAATAATGTACCAAACACATTTTGAATACAGACCTGCTATACTTGTACCCCATCCTAAATGTCCAAAGATATAGCCCAGATTTGTTTCTAAAGTATTATGTTTTTGTCATACTTAGGTATATTTCATTAGGATTAACCTAACTTCACTTCTTGAGTGGTCGGCGCTATAACAGACGAATACCTATTTTAATAATAAAATATGAAAACTACAACAAACAATTATGGAAATCAGACCCTTCAGAACGCATTATATTAAATGGTTTTTAACCTACCCTAGGCAAAATGCTAACAAAAAAATTTAATGAAGATATACCTACATTGTAGTGTATATACACTCTCTCACACTAAGCTGATTGTCAAGGAGCAAAAATACAGAAAGAAACCGGTTCTGTCAGATCAATAACTTGAGTGTGGTGGGTATACAGGGTTGCCACCAAGGTTACATTCGTTCCAATTTTGGCATGTTTTACCTAAAAGGTTACTTTTTACGGTAACGTCTTAAAAACGGTACATTCTTCAGCTAACAACGGATCTTCCTCGGTTAACAGTCATTTAGATGATAATCAGTCTGTAGTTAATTTTTGGAAGTATGTTGCCAATTTTAAAGATGGGGCTGACAATCCTTCCTTATCTTTTTTCCGAATTTTATGCTGACATTCACTGGTCTACTCCATTCCAGTGCTGGGGCACTAGGAACTCAATCCAAAAAAAAAAAAAAAATTATCATCTTGTGCATGTTGGAAGAGTGATTCCTGACTCAAGTTCTTGGGAAACCCCGGGTAACCTTTTAAGAAAAGCAAGAAAGTGGAAAAAGTAAACTCCCAAGTTAACCACGTTCTCAAATTGACAAGTTTGCTTCTCTGTATAAGTACTTCATATGCTGTGTCTTGCATTTGGATAAAAGGTAAGATTTAGACTAATTCCAAAGTAATTATCTCTTTGAGTTGTTTGTCTAGATTTTGCTAAATAAAAAAAAAATCTTTACATATTTTTATTCGAAGTATCCTAAATTACATCCAAATCAGTGGCAAGCCAGTGGCAGAATCCAGTGGCAAATCAGTGGCAGAAATTAAGCAGATGCACCCTTTCCATAATACGCACTTGCTTTTTCGTTCGTCTACATTCTCGGGGATTTTTGTTTAAAAAAGTGAAAGAAGATCAAACTAATGGTTTATTTCTATTTTTCTTGCGCAAGAACAAAGTGTCATTCAAAATTGCTCGAGAATCAAGGCCAAGTTGTACCCGAATCAACCCTTTTTTTTAATGCATGGCTATTTAAGCTGCAAAAGCAAAAAGAGTGTACAATTTGTTAAAGTTTAAAAAGGAGGAGGGGTTTTAAAACTTTTTGATTAAGATGCAAAAAAGGTACCAGTTAAAATTTGGAGGAGGGGTTCCCTAATAAAATTACATATTTTTTTCAAAATATACAGGCAACAAAAGCCCCCCACCCCCTTTAAGTGCTACTCTTGGCAGTGAAATAAAGTCACTCTGACTTGAAGAGAGTCTTACCTAGCAAAAGTTACGAAATATTTACCTTTTTTAGATTGTGCGTTAGTTTTTTTTTATTCTGGTGGCAACCCTGTGGGTATAAGAGATAAAAGTAATTGTTTATCATATAATACACACTCGAGAGTTTGTACGAGACAATACCCAGTTTTCATGCTGTATATACTAGACAATTACCTTCGGCTCGTTGGGAAACTAAATTATAGCTATATTCTAATTAAATATTTAGCTGGTATTTTCGTTAGGCTAGGTTATTTTAGGTTACGTATTTAATATAATGCGCTCTGGGTGGCCCCCTGTTATAACTCTTTGTAGTACTTTTCATACTTTTGTTACTAAAGTATTGTATTTTAATCTTATTTTGTTTTGTTTCATTAGCATTCACTAAACTTCACTTCTCGAGTGTATATTATTTTATACACAAGTACCGATATCAGTACCTCCTAACCCAACCAAAATACCATCCGTATAAGTTAAATATTTAATAAAAATATACCTACAACGTAGATTCCAACTGAGCCTACGATATTTTTCTTTAAAAACTGACAGGTATAAATCGGCTATTGTCTGATCTGTAGATTCAAATTCCCGAGTGTGTTCCATATAATACACGAGTACCAATATTTTTTTTATTTTCCATCAGAGTTGGGGAGGGGCCATCTAACTCAGGTAAGTTGGGAAGTGGTTTGCTACCCTCCAATCTTTTTTACATATCCTTCTTAATACATCCTGTAAGTTTCAGCTTTACCCCAAGTCGTCACCGAGATACTGCTGATATATCCTTCTAGCAGTTGTAGTAGTAGTGGCACTGAAAATTAATACCCTTACCCTTTCTCAAGATACAGCAGCTATGCCTTTTTGAAAACTTTAATGTGTAGTTTCTTTTAATTTAGCTCAACATACCTCTCAACATTCCTCGATATTTCACCTCAATACAATTAGCCTTTTCAAACCAACACCCAGGATCCCACTCTCTTCCTTTCCCAATGATAAAACCTCCATGTAGAAAATGGAAAAATTGCATAATATACATTCCTTACCCATAGGCCCAAGGGGAGCATGGTATCCTTGGAGGCATTATAGCTAGATCTTTTGACTATTTGAGACCAAACAGCTTATCAAAATATCTATCGGTATTGAGGGGTGGGATCTAAAACAGTAAGAGGGTTGGGGAAGCTGATTACCGCCCAATTCATTTCCCGAATTCCCTGGAAACCTATTGACAGTTTCAACTTAAATTCTATTGTTGTTGCGCCCATTTGACAATCATCCTGCATATTTGTATATTGGCGTTTCTGGCCTTTCTTACGCCCCTGGGCAAAATGTTGATTAGTGTCCCCCTGTCTCCCAAAAATTTTCAGGCCAAATTTTAGCAGAATTTTATTTATTGAAAAAAAAAATGTTAACTGTGCCTGCTTTATTTAATAAAAATAAAACTTCACAAATTATAAAATGATTATAACCGTTAGGTTATTTATTTGAAATTCTGCATCCCCAATATTTCTACGCCCAGGGAAAGTGCTCTGTCTCCCCTCGAAAATTACCTCTGATATTGTTTTTTTTATTTAGTTTGACATCTCACTCAACACTTTCTAAAAGTTTTACCTTAATACCTTCAGTTTTTGGAGATTCAGGATCATATCTGCCCCCTTTTCCCAACAGAAAACCTTGCATATAAGGAATGGGTAACTTATATAACTTGCAACAGATGCCCCAGGGGCTCCAGAGGGTTATGTTCCCTTCCCCCAGGAATATCTATTTTACCTTTGGACAATTTGAAAAATAATGCTGACCCAAATTTCAGTTTGATGTTTTTGGGGGGAATGCGAATAAAAAGGGCATAGGTGGGAACTGGTTGTCCTTCGGGCACTTTTCCCCATTCTCTTCAAAATGTCTTGAAAGTTTAAATTTAATACCGACATCTGTTCTTAACATATTACAGATACGCTTTCTTGATAAACTGATTCCGCATAGTGTCTTTTGATTTAGTATAGCATACCCCTCAACTTTACGCGAAGTTTCGCTATAACCCCCTAGCCTTTTCAAACACATCCAGGATAAAAAATTCTCTCTTCTCCTAATGATAAATCATCTATATAAAAAATGGGAAAATAGCATAGGTAGTTTATAATCCTTGCCCAGGGGCTGTGGGGGAGTATGGCATCCCTGAAAGCATAGTTAGCCTACTACGCCTTCTGAATATTTTGAAAAGGCTGTTGTTTTTCAAAATTTCCTGAGAGAAAGGGTCATCTAAAAAGGATGAGAGGGGCTGATTGTCCACTGGTTACTCTTCATTAACCCCGTCAACATACCCTGAAATTTTCAACGTAACACCCTAAGCGTGTGTTTTATTGTGTTCGGCATCGTTCTTAACATTTCATCGACGTTTCTCCTTGATACTCTGAGATTTTCGGAGACCCAAGATCAAACATCCTATCTTTTTCCAACAAAAAAACCTGTGTCTTCGCAATTGGCTGCTTCTATAGCTTACAGCCCTTATCCCAGGAGCTGTGGAGGGTTTTTTCAACCCTGAAGGTATATTTATTAGACTTTTGGCATATTCTCAAACTAATTAACATCTCTAAATTTGGATGAGATGCATTTGTTAAAGAAAGGCGACCAAATTCTGATTCTAGAGGTAAGTTTGTTTCTTAGCTATCTGAGTACTTCGCTAATCTAAATATCTACCAAAATAACCACTAGTCTAAGGCTTATTTGGAATAATAAGCCTTATTATAAGCCAGAGGCAAAACAAACAACAAGTAGCAGAAATATAATAGGCTAAAATCAAGAACTAAAATCTACCTGGTCAGATCTTGCCTTCACGAAAATTCAAACCAAACTGGATCATGAAATTATACAGGACAGAAGGATTTTTTTCTCATTCAATTGGATCTCAAACTTAAATTCAGCTAACTTTAGTTGCGAAATCAAATTGAAATTCAACTGTCATAAACAGTTTGTTCGTCGTTATTTTCACTTAAGTTCAAAGACATTTTAAATAAAGTAAAGAATGACTTGGAAGTCAGCGCAAGCAGAATCTGTCACCAAATTTAAAACCAAAAGAATGAAAAAGAAGGATATTATAGTCAGTATGATAGTTAGACTTTTTTTGTGCAATAATTGTTAAAAGATTCCGTCTTTCAGAAAAAAGTAAAGGGCCGTATTTAAATCTAAGACAATCAAAAATTTTCTTTGATAATATAAGCCTAAGATGAACAGAAATTAGGGTACATTGTGGGTATTTATTCATAAGCTAGTTAAGAGATGGTCAAAATGCAACATGGCGTACAATTTATTTTGCAAATATAGCCGACACCCGCTTAAGATTAAATATGACTTTTTTTCCAAATACACACGAGATTAGGCTACCTTTGTGAATTTTACTGCTTTTGGGGAAAAAAAACAGAGAAATGTACAATGTAAAGGTTAAAATAGGATATGTTGGGAAAACTACTGGTCAGCTCTACTGGAAATCGTTTTTTGAGAAAATATATTTAACACTTCGGAAACATATATATAATGGTTAAAAGTGGTTTTGAGTGTGTACAATGCTCATAATCAATTGTTTCTGATTCTCCTGATGAGCTTTTGTGTTGCGTTGTTGCCTCTGAATTATTTTTCTTTTTTTTTAATGTTTGGTAAATGACGACTTATACTTACTGACGACACGACTGCCTGTCCATGAATTATTCTTTATGGTTGATTGTGTATGGCTATGCTGTTTGACATATGTGATTGTATGGATGAGTAGGGTTAAGGCCTCATTCAAGTGCTGATCTATATTAATCACTAATGTAGGAAAACAGTCTTCCTTTTCTCCTTCTGTCTTCTTCTTTTTTTCAAAATTTTTAAAAAGTCATATTGTTAAGCATACTTGAAAGGCTCAATAAGTATGTCTATGGAAATATTATGACCCTCCACAGCCCATGAGGAAGGGTGTATATGTTATACAGTTTGCTCATTGTTTACATATGGTAAGTGTTATTTTGAAGTATGCCTACATTTTACGGCCAGGGGATACGGTCTGCTGGTGGGATTTTCCACGGGGAAAATTTTCCATGAGAAGAGAAGTTTCAGGGGGAGGGATTGAACTTTCCAGGAGGAATTTTATGCTGAGGAATTTGCCAGAATTTGTAGACGAATTTCTTTTATATTGGTCTTATTTCCTCTTTGCCGACTCAATTTTACATGTGGAGATGTTAAGGGGAATTGTTTATGGGTAATTTTTACCGAGCTGGAGTTGTCTAGAGTATATTTATGTTGGAGGGGAATTTTTCACGAGAGAACTTCACCATTGAGAAGATTTCCACAGGATAAATTCTCCTTGGAGAATTTTCTGCGGGAGCAACTTTCTACTAGGGGGCGGGTTATTTTTCTGGAACACTTCAATATATATATACTTCAACCTCCCCTCTTCGCCTACTCCTTAGAAATAACTAGGTTTTTTTCTGAAGGCTCAAAGAGAGTTGCGATATTTTAGCATTAAAATGCATCCATTGAGGTATATCCCTACCTCACTAATTAGTTGAAATTTTTTTAAGGTCTAAACAAATCTTACTGTCTTGCGTAATTTCCCTGTTGTTTTACAATTCCAATCATTTGCATAGAAAGGCTTAAAACTCTACAATTGGGTTCTCTGATTGTTTTCCAGCTGGGAAGAGAGAAAGATGCCTTAATGCCAAAGTATTCCGACTCTCATTGAACCTTCAGATAAACACAAAATTACCTTTAACGGACAGACGAGGGGAGGGTAAGTAGTGACCTATCAACAAATTCTATGACACCTATAGCCACTACTCCTTTTCTCCTTTAATGATTTAAGTTGAACTGCAACCCCCTCAAGACGCAGATTTTACAAATATTCTAAGAGATGCAGGTGTCTGCCACATCATAGGGAATGTTTTTGTAAGATATGCAGGCGTCTGTTTTTTCTTAAACCTGGGGTATGGGAAAAACCTACAGGGAGCCCACTAAAAAAAGATATCCTTGCTTGTTACGTCATTGGGAATGTTTTCTAAGAGATTCAGGTGTCTGCTGCGTCATAGTTTCTTTTTGAAAAAATTTTTTTCAGGGGGCCCTCTAAATCAGGACTTCCAGGGGTTTTACCTTATAGTTTCTTTTTAAAAAACCTACGCTAAATCTGGATTTCCTTGGGTGTTATGTTTCAAAACCTTCGAGGGCCAAGAAAAACCTTCAACCTCCCCCCTCAGAAAATCATGATTTTGGTTTAAAAACCCTCAGGGGCTACCTTCTCTTGTAAGGTCATATGCCTTACATCATCCCAATATATTCGTACATATCAGCCATTTCGTGCTCGCAAATTTGCAGCCATTTTCTATATAGAGAACCGTTATAGAGACTACTGATTTTATGGAACAAAGCCCTCCCGTTATTTCTCGGAAAACAGAAGCTTCGTCTGCAGCTATTCTAACGAGGAACCGAGTAATCTCATTGTCTCTGGGGGTATAAAAAACGGCTATTAGAACGGAAATTCCATTAGTCTTACCTTACCTTAAATCAGAGAGATAAGGTGGCGAAGGGCCTCCTGTGGAACATTCCGCTGGTGGTGTGACATGACTATGGTCTGGAATCCCAGGTTAGTCTATACTCTGCATTCGCCCAGTTCTGATCAACTCCTTTCTTGGACGCATTTATGGTTTGGGACTGGATGGTGGCTTTGGAGAGGCTTTCTAGTAGGGGACAGCACTTACAGAGAAAAATTGCCGACACTCATGTCGATGGCAACGGGGGACTTACAGCTTTTATGTGTGATCTCTTGTCGTACTTGCAAGGGATGAAGAAAATACTTGACTTGAGAGATCGTTTTCTAACAGTTCGCGAGTAGCATTTGCGTTTCCTTCGATAGACTAGGGTGGGGAGTTTGAGAGATACAAGGCGTTCTTCATGCGGCTTGTCTCGCAAAGCCGGTATGAGCTTTGTTGCTCGTCTTTGGACACTATCGAGTGCTTTAATGTCCATTTTATAATGGAGAGACGCTAGAGTCATTCCAAACTCCAGGTGTGGATGTACAATCGTTTTGTACAACTTCGTGACCACACACGACTTCCTGGTGTTAAACGTTCGTTTTATGAGTCATAGGGCTATTTTTTCCTTAACAACTTGAGCTTATTTGTGTCTGTGGTACTTGAGTTCGTCGTCAACAATAACACCCACGTCCTTCTCCTCACTTACAGCCTCAAGTAAGTCATCCCCAATGAAGAAACGTCGTCTAGGATTGTCGTGTCCAAGATGCAGGACTTTGCATTATGAGAAATTGAACTGCAAACCCCACTCAGATTACCATTTAGATAGTTGATCTAATTTTCTTTGCATCGTTGAGGAATTGGAGCTAATTTGTGCCTGTCCTAAGAGCTTTCAATCGTCATCGTATATTATCAGTAGGTTTTTCAGGTGAGTTGTACAGTCGTTAATATATATGCTGAACAACGTGTGCTCAAGGATTGTGCCCTACGCGACTCCACTAATTACAGAAATTTCTTTAGAATAAATAGTTTTATCGCTAGCATCATAAACTACTACCCTCTGAGTTCTTCCAGGGAGAAAGGCATCAATCCAGGCAACTATATCCTCGTGCACCCTGTATGCTTCCATTTTCAGGAGAAGAAATAGATAATGTACTTTGTCAATCGCTTTTGCTTGATCAAGCAATACAACATCCACCGGAAGGCTGTCATCCAAGAATCTGGTGACAAAGTCATATGATACAATATGGTTTCTATTGATTGAGCGACCTTTACGGAAACCGTGCTGACTTTTTGAAAGTGACTGATTTCTTTCAAGGTGAGAAACCCTTGCATCATTTATGATGCTCTAAAGGATCTTGCATACAACATAAGTAAGATTTATAGGGTAATAATTACAAGCTTGAGCCTTTCTCTTTTTCTTCAAAATGGGCTTGAAGTTGGTCTGCTTCCAGTCACTTGGAGCACTTTTTTAAGTGAGTGACGTCCAAACATCCCTGCTATTGGCTCAGCAATTTGATCAGCATCTTCTTTTGATAGTCTGGGTCGTAGGTTGTCTTGTCCAGCAGCTTTATTTGCATCCAGTCTTGTAAGCCATTCCAGAACATTTTCTATACTTATAATTGTCATGTACATTGGTTATCCGATTGGTTGCTCTAATAAAGTGGGTTGGGGGTTTGCTATGGGCTGAGTAGAGAAATTTGTGCCAATGCTAGATTTGCGCAAATCTACTTTTTCTTTAGCCTCTGAAGTCTTTGTGCCATCCTTTTTCATAAGGTCCAGGATATCACGACTGGAGGGATGCTGCTGAGATACCCCACCAGAACCCCTTTGGATTCTGCTTTGCGTCAGCTGCAACCGCCTACTCATATTTTCTACGATCTTCCGAGTCAAATTTCTTAGCTTGTTTCTGCATTTCTTGAACGTGTCAAAGTGGTTATCACATCTGCACTTTATGTATTTGGTCCGTGCTCTTTTCTTCTTCCATCTAGCCCTTATGACTTCTTTGGGTAGGAAGGAGAGTCTTTTGGCGAGGGTGACCAGTATACCCAGGTATGTATATTTTTTACAGCTAGGACTATTGTCTTAAATGCCTCCCAGCTTTTTTCTGTGTTACCATTGTCAACCACATTCTCCTATTTTACTTTTGACAGGTCCTGCCGTATAAATTCATAGGCTGTAAAGGATTTTTCACTTAATTTTCCTTCTTAAAGTTCACCTGATTTTCAGTCAAGACATAAATATGGAAACTACTTCCAATTGCAGGGTGATAGAAAGTAGAAATAATTCGTTCAGGGTCATTTGTTACAACTAATTCTAGGAAGGAGGGTTGTTGCTGGTGCTTGAATCGGGTTGGTTGGTCCATAATCTGTGTCAATAGGTTGTGAGTGAGGGATTTAGTAGTGACACAGGAGGGGCTACTTTCAGGGGAGAATCCTTTACCTTCAACTCCCTTAACATGAGGTATATTAAAATCTTCAAACAAAAAGATTGTTCAATTCTCACGGCTGTTCATCTTAGATATGAGATCAGATACAGCTATGTGTGAAATCTATTGATCAGGTGCAGACAGATTAAGGCAAACAACACCTATTATAAATGATTCAGATACAACATGGAGTTTCAAAAAAACTCAACCCAACTACTATCAGAATAAACAAAAGAGTAACTCACAGTTTTAGCTCTCAGTCCAGTTCTGAAATACATTGCTGCTCCTCTCCGACACTCAGGGTTATCCAAATTGCTACATAAACTGAATCCAGGGACTTGAATATTAGATTCTTCCTATTTTGACACTGAATTCATAAGGAAAATTTGACAAACACAAGTAACGTCTATATCAAGATCAAAACATACGGCTTTTAGTTCATTTAGTTTTGAAGCAAGAGTATCAGAGAATTTTGCAAGAGAATTTGTGTTTATTTCCGTTTATTATATAGCAGTATTGCCGCTAGGACAAGAGCGATTAATTTCAATTTCACTTTCGCCACGACTCTCACTGCCACTGTTGTCATGCTCGCTCTCACTGCCCGAACAGACGGTTTTGAAAGTTTCGTCCATTGAGACCAATGACTGAGCGCTGGCATAGCTTGAGTTTGTTTTAATGCAAATGACCTGTTGCTCCCTATTTACGTTACTTACATCACTTTGTATCTTTGTCTCAAAGAGACAAACTGGTGAGTCTCTCTTTATGTATATCCCACCAATAAAAGGCTAGGCGTACCTAGATTTAACCTACTATAATTCTCTATATTAGATAAATATTTAAAAAATCCCTTCCATCCTGCTAATACAGGGTTCTCACAATGATAGAATAACATTATATTTTTTCAAATTCATTAAAAGTGCTTACAAGCAAGTTGGTAGAAAAAAGAATAGGTTGTGTTAAGCCCTTAATGGTGTAGACTTGCCAGTTTTCGCCATACATGGTGAAATTGGTGGTCCCTCAATGGCTCACTCAAGACCTCCACCAAAATGAATATGACATTGAAGTTGCTAGACCATCTAGGTCCTCCTTGCATTATTTCTCGGAAAGCTTAATATTTTAGCGGTAAAAACGTAATAATTTCTATCTAGTATGTATTCTTAATCAGGCTAAAAAGGGAAAAAATAACTAGGAAGTGTTGGAGAGCCATGTTTGGTGCTAGTGGAAGAGGAGATGGCATCCCCCTCCCCATCTTGATTACTGCGAAAGTAGCTCATTCATTTTACCTAAATAAACAGGAAATAGCCAGGATCTTGCCGCTCCTAAAAATAATCCATTCTTTGAGAGGATTTTCGCTAAAAACGGGTCGTTAGTTCTGAATGGTTTGAGGTGCGCCTGCTCCTTGGATTAATAACACATTCCTTTAAGGTTAATGACGAATATCTTCATGCTTCTAAAAAATGCATTCTACTGTTGCCTCTAAGAAAGAGATTTGGGGTCCTAATCCCAAGATTAATGATGGGTCTCTTCTTTTCAACTTGATAATGAGGGAAAATATCAGAAGCCCTCACTATAGTTCTTAGGGCAGATCCCCCGGGGAAATAACTAAAATAAGAAATTCGTTTCAGACTAATAACTAATATCTTCATACATTTAAAAATAGTGCGTTATAGTATTGAAAATTTTTCGAAGAGGGAATTTTTGGGTATTAGCCTTTAAGTTTTTCATAAGAATGAAAATCCACAATTCTTTTCGGGGTTAATAGTGCCCCCTGGCTCATTAGTCCTGAAGACTTTGAGGAGCCTTAGATTAATATACTTTTCACTGTTTAAAATCATAAATACATCAAGAAATTAAAAGATTTGTATTCTTTTTCCAGGCAGCACCCAAATTCGACCTTATAATAGACGATTCGGACCTCCTTCAGACCAGAGTGGAGCGAACCCCGACGATGAACACCCAAAACCCCTCAGTATATTTTTTAAGATTCTTTAGAATATGACAGTACCTGAAAAGTAAAGGGGGACAATTACCGTGGTAATTTCTGGTCATTAAATTTATAACTAATAGTGCGGTGAATCCCGGAGGGTCCGTGATTAGAATAATTTCTCCTCATTGCACCTATAGGTAATAGTACAGCCTTAATACATCCGAAGAGTTACTTTGGGGCCCCTGTTTGGTCGTTGAATTCATAACTGGTAGCGTGGTCTCAATACGTCGGAAGGATCCCTTTGGAGGCCCATGTATGGTTTTTAAATTCTTACCTGGTAAAGTAGTCTCAAAGCATCCGTAAGGTCACTCTTAATTATTCTCTTTAAGCCTAAATAATATCTTTCACAGGATGAAATCAAGAGTGTTTCAATGAGCTAATAAGCTCTTATTTTTTTCTAGATTCCCAAGCTTTCATCACAAAGCACCTATATTGAGACGGTTATCTTGTCGACGTCTACACAATTCCGTAACAATCTTTGTGCGCCCTCTGAAAATAGTGAATGTGAGGGGGGCCATAGTGCTGGTGTGAGCTCCATTAGTATACTTTTCCCCAACTTTGATCTGGACACTTTCTTGACGAATATTGGCATCGACAATGAATTTTTGGACAATTTCTTAGTGCATGTGCAAACAAACGAGGTCGAACGCATGCTAGAAGAACAGGCGCCCACCCCTCAGAGTGACAGGGGAAACAAGAACAAAGGGGTGTTAACTCGCCCAATGTATTGCTTGATTTTCATTTAGCCGGTTCTGCTTTGCACAATATTGGTGTTTTTGGAGCTGAGTTTGGAGATTTCTTCAACACTATTAAGTGGCAGTATCCATACGGATCCGGTGGACATAGCACACTCTTATGTCAGGAAGATCCACGCACCTGTCGAAAACAACATTTGGGAGGTTGGAGAGCAGGACGTTGTGAAAGCATCCATTACTCAAAAAAACATTTTAATGAAAAGACAGTTGATGTGTACTCACATACCATACAAACAGAAATACAGACGCTTCCTCTGGACTTCATCCGGATTGATTGGGAAGTATTTCTAATAGGGCAGAAAGTCATAATGAAAATGGGAGGGAGTCAGTTGTTCTATTAATTGAAAAATTAGATTTAAATGTAATGAAACTTAAAAAGGATTTTGTTTTTAGAGGCAGCTTTAAGGGGATGTAAAGGTGTCCACCACTTCTCTTTCGATATAGGCTTAGAGTAATTCAAGTATTCAGTCCTTGTCGCAGGACATAAACCGTTGCAAAGGGATGCACCTAAGATACCTTTGGACACTTTGACAGTTAATGGTGGCGAGGAGAGGGCAGAGTTTCCCAAAGTTGATTTCAATTGTTTAAAGGCGCAATATCCTGTAACGCTTAAGGCGGTAGATATATTTGAGAGGGAAAATGAAAATCTAAATATTTGCTTTTCAAGTGTTACAGTAAGACACAGAATACGAAGAAAAGAAACTAAAAGATTAAAAGGGGCGATATATTGAGTAAGGGTTCCGTCCAGTGAAATACTGGGTATGGCTTTTTTATGAACCTGCCAGAGAGCCCGATGCAATAGGACAATTCTTTCCAATTCCATCTATTAGTCGGGTTTTAAGTCAAGGTAGATCAGTGGAAGGGGTACCTGCTACAATAGTCCAATGCAGTCTGGAAATGACCCGTATACTCGCTGAAGTTGAAACTCAAGTTGTTCCAGAGCAATGTAATGTCTGTCCTGAGTTACTCTATGGAATGCCTTAAGCTAATTGCGGAACAGGAGAAACGCCTTACCGCCTTCGAGAATAACTGTTTTCGCCGAATTCTTAGTACCAGTTGGAGAGATCGTACCCACACAGGCCAGCCAGGTATCGCAACCGTTGTGCGACAACGTAGATGGCGATACCTTGGACATATTCTCCGCAAGCCAGATCGAGACTTCCAAAAAAGCTCCTCCACTGGCAACCGGAAGGCAACCTTCGCCGAGAAAGACCAATTTGCTCTGTAGGACGTATGAACGAGACAGAAGAGCCCTTCAGACGAGTCTCATTCCAGAGTGGGAAGACGTATACGCAGCAGCTCATATGAGGGAAGATTTGAGGCTACTCACCGGCACCCTGTGTGCCTCCGGAGGCACTGGGGGATTTAAGGTAAGGCATTTACTTTAATTGGGCATTAAGGACTGACAAAAAAAACACACGTCCAATATAGGCAACTTCCTCGTTTTGAATATTTATCTAATTCCGTTGCTTTTTTAAGTTTTTTGGGAGAGGGAAGGGGGTAAAGCTGAGCAGATTTTTTTTAAAACCTGGCTAGGTTTAAAATTCATTGGCTGCTTTTTTACTGAGCAGGTAGCTACATGCCACTCAGCATGAACCCACTCAGCAAAAAGATAAAGCCATTCCCTTGAAATCGAGAAGGTTCCTTATTCCAAGAATTACTAATGATTACTTTGCTTACCCACCACAAGTGATGTACGGTTCTGATGTCCACAATTCTGAGGTACGGTTAAAATGAACAGGAAAAGGACCACCGTGTCCGTGTTGCGCAGCGTGTGCTTATGATTCAGAACTGACAAAAATTAGCGACTCTAATTACAAGAGAACTGCCCAAAATATGCAGCCCATTTAGATTTACTATATCACTAAGACTTTATAAATCCCTTAATCATACACATGCTTATTTCGAAATTAATTTTCTGCATTTGAAATAAAGATTCTTTATTTTAAAAGCTCAATACAACTCAAGTGTATATTCATTGAAGCGCAAAACAGAACAAATATATTGAAAAAAAAAATCATGTAACAAAAGTAGTTAAAAAAGACTAAAAATACATTAAAACCTTTCCCACCCAGCTGAAGTACAACATGAACAATAAACAAAAATTTGATACCATACTAGTTAAAAGAACTCATCAGAAACTTCCATAAGAAAAGACTCAGTTTTACAGAAGGATCGTAATTCCTTCAGAAACAAATTTGACCCAAATTTCTTATTTTTTTAAATATTTATTTCCTTTCCTTATGAAAGTAAATATCCCTTTATAAAGCATATTATACGCCTTTATAAATTCAAATTTGTTGGATAGATTCTTTTCCTGGATATAAAGGCGATATATATATATATATATATATATATATATATATATATATATATATATATATATATATATATATATATATATATACATGTATATATATATATATATATATATATATATATATATATATATATATATATATATATATATATATATAATGAATATGCTCGTTTTTAATTAAACATACACATAACGTCAAAGGGTTTTATTGACTCCTAACTTTATATACTCACAACAACACTCCCAAAAATACTAACTAATACTAGAATTTTTATGTCCTTGATACCCAGGCAGATCAGAATAAACTTGAAAAAATTCTAAGATCTAGAAAAATCTAACTCTAATTTCATGAAAAAAAAGATTTTTAAGAGAAAAAAAAGTCTATAAAAAAATACGTGAAAAAATTTAAAATAAAGACCAGTAACGAATAGTTTTATGGCATTGGTGCAATTGGGCCCTGAAAGGTCAATATTGCGTATTATCTGAAAAAGAAAAAAAAAATTTCCAGGAAATTGGAAAAACTGTCTTAGATTATTATAATACTTATGGTCAGAGCAGATGTTATCTAAATCTTTGTTTCATATTCGTTTCTACTCCGTTGCAACATAAATTAAAAAAATTAATGCTAAGAACATACAAATATAGCGTTGTCCTTAAACAAAAGGGTTTACACTTAATTATTACAATAAAAAAAAACGGATATCATCATTGTCATCATTAAAATATCTCATCATAAGGAATGACACTACCAAGAGCGTTATTTTTACTTTTATTCTGCTTATTCTATTTTCTTTACTTGTTCTATGTCTATTACTTTATGTTAGAGAATTAACTTTGCTCACTTATCGAAACAAAACTGGGAATTTGCGCTTATTTAACCTAATGACGAAACAACAAATATATGTTTTTATGTTACTGTAAACAATGTCCGAAATTACTTTTTTACCTTGGATTTAGTCAACCTTGTCAGTTTTATGCAATGTTTAATATTGACAGGTTAGGTTTTTATCCCATTTCTGAGATGTGTAACCTAACTTTAACGTTTGCTAATAAACCTTGCATACTGACAATGCATACTGAATCCAAGCAGAGAATAAGAAATCTTGGACATTCGCTGGTGAATGTAGACATTTACCAGATTTTGCTTTTTCACCGAAGCATATAGATACTAATTCCAAAAATCCTATCTGACATTTTATAACTTTTGAAATAGTTGTCCAGAATATCCCGCTGAGCTGCTCTTAAGGGGGTGATCAGCTGGACAATGTGCGTTCGATCACACCTTGGTTGTCTTGATCTAGGTTACCCTGCTGATAATCCCTTGAGTTTTGTTCTTGTTTTCTTCTTTCACTGAACCAGTGAACCAGAAAAGTAAAAATTCAAGACAAAAAAAAGAAAAGAAAAAGACTTAAGCTTCTAATAATCTAGCATTAATACATCCAAATCAATGATGATTTCACTTTTTTTTTACGAAAGTCACTTAAAACGCAGGAGATGTCTTTTCGGAAATTTCAAAATGACCAAACATTAAAACCTTTTATTATTGTGACTTATTTCTAGGCTTGAATGTAAAAAATTATTAAACAGGCAATATACAAAAAGAAAAGAATAGATTAATACAGAATATATACAAAACGCAGTTATACATAAAGTACAGAAGTCACAAACCTGTTGTTTTTATTCAAAAAAGCATTTGTGAATATTAGATTCACAGAAAATTTATTTGTTAATCTTTTAAAAATTACAACCATCTCGATCTCAGGGTATTAACTTGTTTTTCTCCAGCCTAAGCTCCTGCTTAGAAATTCAAGATCGGCAAAACCTTCTTTTGGCAAAATATTCAAATTTAAAAATATTATCTTGCAATTACAACTTTAAGAAAATCAATTAATTTAGAAGAAACAAAATGCAAATTTTTGAAAATGGAGCTTTTCCTGTGATGGTAGCACAATTTGTAAAAACGACAAACTTTCTTCTATAGTTGGCAGCACAAACTGAGACTAGTGAACACCATTAACCGTTGATTGACAACTGCACTCTCCGTGGGATTCTTTGATTGCTGCCAATTTAGCAGCAACGTCAGCCGTATCCGTCTCACGGTATCCATTCGGGTTGGCAATTTGCCATCTCCAGTAGTCCTCACCTATAAAAGAAATTATAACAATTAATAGTAAACAAAATAACAAATCAAACCATGGACGCAATGGCCCCTCTTAGGAAGCAAAAATATAGTTAGAAAGATAAGGCAGCCTTTCTGCATAGGACCCTTAAGGGTGCCAAAACATGAAAAAAGTATATTTTAGGACATAATTCTCAAAGAGGAGGGGTCCTTCTTCTGTTTTCAGTTATGCAATGACTACTCTTATCCTTCAGCTATTCCATAAAACATCGTAATTATCATACTGTGTTATGATTAATCACTAAATACAGTTCATTAACTTTTCAACGAGCCTCCAGACAACCCAGGTCATAAGTATTTTCTTTTTCAGACAGAATATTTTGAGGCTGAACACATGAGAAATAAAAAAGTCCCACTGATTAAAGAAATTAATAACCTACGATGGTAAATTGATGCCAGTTCAGTTCTTAACCCCAAAGAGGTGCTTGCTTAATTTTATATGATGTAATTTCTGGACACAAATTTTTGAAGAAAGCATCGATCAATGAGGGATTAAAAAAAGGGTTAGCAAAATGGTACCAACTTAAAAATACAGTTGTGGCTTAATGCCAAAATCACAATTATATAATTTAATATATTTAAATGAAATATACGAAAATAATACAAATGATAACAATAAAATAAATATTATATGCAAAACAATTAATATTATAAACAGATATTTAACAGAAGTACAATTTTCGTTATGAGTAGCTCGAAATGGAGACTTTCGTATCCAATACTTTTCAACATTTTCCTGTCAATCTTAGTTTCAATTTAAAGTTGTAATTAAAGCTTTTTGCTAGTCTTCACTCCACGTCATGGTGAGCTTCGAAGTACTCAGTCTACCTCGTAGATAACTTCGAAGACCACACTGCCTTTCCATGACGAAAGTAAAACAGTTCAAAATAGGGATGATACCTTTTTATTGACAGTGAAATATAAAATTATTTAACTGGATATTTCGAACACATATACAGTGTTCGAACACACATATATACATATACACATACACATAAATCATACAGAAGTTATAGGAAGCCATGACGAAAGTTGAAAAAGATTAAAATTTAAGTCGATACCTCCCCACTTCCCACTCGAAACATGGTCTCAATGGAGTATTTCTCTTCTTTCAACAAATAGTTTTAAAGAACCAAGTCACTATAAATGACGTGGAGGTAAGAGCTCAGCATGTAATGCGATGCTACAAGTTGAGCGGTGGTAGTCACGTTCTACAGCTTCTTGTGTGAAAAGCACAGCTTCTTGGAAAGACCTCTTTAAACATAATAGAAAGTCCGCAAATTGGTGCTGCCGTTTATTACTGCCGTTATTCTCCAACTGACCGATTGAATCTCGATCGATTCTCACGTTCTAAAGACTTCCGTGAAAAAGAGACCTTCGAGTTCCTCAGAAACAAAAAGCTCTCTAAGCACTCTTTAAGCACATTATAAAGCGCCACAAATTAGTACGAGTTGCAGTTCATGATTAACGTTTTAATCAAAGTCTCATTTGTTCTTACAAGCATAGAACTGATCATTGGTCAATGATTTTCTGACCATCAGTCAATGATACTCTGATCAATGGTCAATGATTTTCTGATTATTGGTCAATGACACTCTGATCATTGGTCAAAGTAATATATACCACTCCGATGGTGGTATATACAGTGCTACCAGTCAACTATGTATCAATATTATTGGCAGAAGAAGATTCTTCAATTTTAAGGCCTACTGAAATACTCTTTGAATACTACCTACTACTAAACGGCTACTATAAACTTGGCCACTAGACTATTTCTGCGTGATACAAACGCATATGACGGAACGCGTCAATTTGAACATGGTTCAGGTATATCTGAAAGCAAACGCAATAACAACAACAAAGTAACCACTACCAGCTGCATTATAACAGCTGCAAGTGCATCATTGTACATTGTGATCATTGTAATGATCACATAAAGAACATGATATTCTCAAAAAATGTTTACCAGCTGCAACAGCTGCACGTGCATCATCGTACATTGTGATCATTGCAATGATCACATGGAGAACATGATATTCTTCAAAAAATGTTTACCAGCTGCATTATAATAGCTGCACGTGCATCATTATACATTGTGATCATTGCAATGATCACCTGGAGAACATAATATTCTTCAAAAAATGAATTATGTTTCCATTGATTATTAATTTCTGTAGCCTACTTTACAAAAGAGATAAATTGTGAGACAACTCTGTCAACAGATTAGAAAGTCACATAAAATAGTTGCCATTGTGGTTATAATCAAAGTTTCTTCTGCTCTCACAAGCTCTTATCCCTTCTAATGATCTGGTCATGTAGATATTATCCACAAATGGATCGGAAAAATAGAGAACATTGCTGTTGGATATTTTAATTTAATGTATATTTACTTCAAATTTAATTAAAATTAACAGCGTACCTGGAACAGATTATTAACTAATTTCTTAATACGTATTATAATGATTATTAAATTATGAAAATTTTAATGATTGATGATTAAAATATGAGTAATAAAATATGAAAAACGAAATATGAAAAATCAGAGTTTATGCATTATTCTAACAAATTCAGTCGTTTGTCTTCGTTTTCCCCTATTTGATGATGATCATGTAAAGATATAGTTAACTGAATTCGCAAAACGTTTATACAAAATTTACCTCAAATTTAATTTTCAATCGTTCCAGCGGCTAATTCACTTTTTAAACTTCCATTAAAAATGTAATTTAAGTTTACAAATTTAACTAGAACTACAATCCTTCACACAAAATTCCAGGAAATGCAGAGAGCGTTGTTGAACTAAATCAAAAGAGGCTATGGGGATCCATAGTGCTTTCATAGGAAAAGTGGTAGTAGAACCTCCAGGAGGGGCTTATTCCATTTAAAATTAATTGTTTTAATAGTTTCTAAGGGTAAAATGTGATCAGCTGACCAATAAAACAGTTTCCTTCATTTTTTGTTTTATATTTGTCCCACCTTACTTCGAAAAAGCAAATATGGCTTCAAAAAAAAGCTTCAAAGTTCCTCCTTAGAACTTTGAAGTCGACGTCGAAAGAAAATATAGTAGCAGTGGGAAATTTTGTCCGGAAGGGTCTTATTATTCGAAAATCAAGTGTTACATGATTTAGTTTGTTTGTTGTTGTATATGTATGCATACGATATGAAAAATGGCTTTAAATACTGTCATTCATTCATTCATTCAAAAGTTAAAATCTTACACATAGTTTCCAGGGATCTTTCAGCAGTCCATCCCAGTTCTTCGCAAGCCAGCGTTGCATCAGCAAACATAGACTCGATGTCTCCTTCTCGCCTTGGCAACATTTGTACAGGAACTTTAGTTTTTGTAACCTTTTCAAAGGTTCTTACCAACTCTAGAACAGTGACACCGCGACCAGTGCCAAGGTTGTAGGCCTGTAATTAAACAAATTTAGCTTAATTATTTCCATCCTCTCTCTTTCCCTCTCCACATCTCTTCTTTGTATGGTTAAGGGGACAGGGGTGGATCCAGGATTTTTTTGTATCAAATACTGATACAAAAAATAGTAAGTTATAGAAACCACCAGACCATAAAAAATGAAAAGCTGTTCACCATCTACGACAAATATGATATTTAATATGGCAACATGATATTATCCCCAAATCCATCACTACATTTGGGGGGGGGGGTCACCCACCGCGCCCCTCACCTGGATCCACCATTGTAAGGGGATTTGATACCATAATGAATCAGCCTATCTCGTCCATTATAAGCATATTTAGTTTGTGTGGCCAAACTATTTAAAATTTATTGGGCGGTCTTGCCATAAATTGTAGAGCTTTAATAAGTGATCCGAGTAAACGAAAGAAAACTGAAAACCGCCACCTACTTTCCCAGAAATTTTTAGAAAAACCCTTCTTAGCTTTGTCTTTTGAGCTATTTGATCTTAAGAATAATGAAAACCCAAATTTAAATACTGATTACTATTTCTTAGACACAAAACACAGGAAATTATTTGTGGCTGTTAGCAAGAGCCATTGAGAAGCTATCACCATATTTACAGCTGATTCGAATGTATCTTCGCTCATAGGATTGGTTTTACGTATGTAATAGTGTAATAGTAATCTGCACTATTTTTCTATTCTTATACCATGGTATAAGATCTCAAATTAAGTAAAAATCTCAAATACTGAAAATAGGCTGAGCGGAAACTAAAACTAATATCTTTTTTAAGGAAAATTTGAAAGAAATCAGATAAAGACGACAATGAGTGGTCGCAGTAGGTCAAGCACAGTTTCACTGGTTCTTTACGATTATATTTACCCCTGTTAGCAACGATTTTTGCATACCCAATTAACCTTTAAAAAACCCAAAATTTTAGAAAAAATTTTGTAACTTTTCTTGTTTTGTGCTTGAAAGAGATATATTCAGTTTTAGAGAAACTTATATAATCAGAAAGTATAAATTTTGTTTTTTCGATCGAACGGAGCAGAAAATCCTTTTTAAACTGTAGGAAAGGGTTGTCCCTAAAAACGTTCTAGTATACCTGCTAAGAAAATGCCCAAAATCAGCTCAAAAGAAACGTCACGACTTTATTTTAATTAAAATCGAAACTAAAAAATTACCAATTACAAAATACTTGAAATTTTGCGCCCCTAAAATTTTAGCACCCATGGCAAGTGCCCCCTCTATCCCCCCTTAAAAGCGCCCCTGTTCGATTATTCATTTAAATTAGTTCAATATTACCCATTATTTATGTTCTTTTCTTCGTCTAATTTGTTCTCATTTTCTTAAAACTTTGAAAAAGATTCTATTATGTGGCAACTTCCTTTAATTGAAAAAGTGCCAGTCAACATTTGTGTACCTACAAAATTGCAGTTAAATATTTGCCCACAGGCTTAAGGACATGACTAAAGGATACAATAAACTGATTCTAGGAAACACAAATTCATCTCTGGGGGACAAAAATAGTAAACAATGCCATCTCGTACTACCAAGTTCTGTTATTATTTCTGTCTATTATTTTTTGTTTTTGCTTCACATAATATTGAAGATAATAACGTAAAAAAAACTTATCTGTCTAATAAAGTACTCTACCAGACATATACCCTCAACAAAGGTAGCCTACAATTATTGCAAGGTGAACATCCCTCGGATATGTCTGCCTTAAACGGATTAAAAACCAAATTTATCTCGAACAAAACCTAATTAATTATGCCCCCTTATTTACACACTGTGTAGCCTTATTCAACTAAAACCACTTTTAGCTATATTTGAGCAATCCCTCATCAAATCTATCAGATCCATGAACAAGACAAGGGGAGAAAGAAAGAGATTGTTGGTTTGTCAAAATTTACAAATCATCTGATGGAAAAAAAAATCAGAATTTTTTGGCATTTTTTAGTACTTTTAACTATATTTGAGCAACCCCTTCTCAAATCTATCAGATCCATGAACAAAAAAAAGGAGAAAGAAAGAGATTGTTGGTTTATCAAAATTTACTAATCACCTGATGGAAGAAAAATTCAGCATTTTTTAGCATTTGTTTAAGTAATTTTGCATGAAAAGTAAAAAATGCATAGAAACAAAATTTTTTTGCGTTTTGTAAAGAAAAAATTGTACCCCCTACCAGGAAAAAATCCTGGATACCCCCTTGCGTTTAAGTAATAACATCATTGAATGACTGAAAGTTTTAACTCGTCTGTATTGCATAAATATGTGTTGTGGAAAAAATTCCCAATTAATGGGTCCTGTGGTGGCGCTGTGGATTTGAACTTAGCTTGGTAATACGGGACCCAGAGATCGAATCACGCTGCAGGAATGCACTGCAGGGCCGACGCAGGGACCTTAGTAGTCAAGAAGCGTCGTTAATTCTTAAATAATAATAATCCTAATTAATGATCAAGCGGTTTGCCACAAAAATAAATAAATAAAACGAAGTAGAAAAACTCAATTTTACTCGAGAATCGGTTCTTAAAATAACTTTGATTTAAAAAAAAGAATATTCAAAGAAAATATGGCCCTGTAACAAAGTAAATATTACCTTAATTTTAAGATGGCTCGCAGCCAACTTAGCCATAGCAGCGACATGTCCACTTGCTAAATCCATTACATGGATATAATCACGAACACCTGTTCAAATAAATAGCATAATTATCAGGAAATGACGTCAGCAAGGACGTTGAACTAAATAAACACACATTTCTAGTGTCATTTTAACAATTTTCAGACAATTCGTCGGCTTATATAAAACACCTGATGAAAAGCTTTTGCTTCAATTTCAATCTAAGAGGCAGCATGTCTCAATAAGTTTTCTTTCACGCTGTAGCCGAAAATTCTACAATGAAGAAAAACTCTAATTTGATAATGGTAATAAAAATAAAATTTAAACGAGCTATTTAATTGTTTATGATGGAGAATAGCCAAAATACAAGAAATATTTGTACAGGCATGGAACCAGAGTCAAAATTGACTTTCTTGGGGAAGAGGGGGTTACCTGAAATTTCATTTCAAGTAATTTTATTATTCTATTACTTTTAAGTAATTTTGTTAAACTTAAGTAATTTTAGTGATTTTATTAATTTTTACTACATTTTGTTTGTTTTTTCAACTTTTTATCTATTCAACTTAAAAAGTACAAAAATAAGATTATGTCCCAACAGAGAGCAGAGCTCGTAAGGCTGGGACAGTGCAATAACACAGAAAAAAAACCCATCAACATCTCATCATAATAATAATTCCAAAATTTAACACGGCAAGAGGGCAGGGGTGAAGCTACCCCCTTCTAGAATTTCAAATTTGCAATAGATATTAACGAGAAACTTCTCGTATGTTGGAATTTTTCTGTTGGATGTTCACTGGTAGATGGTTGAAAAGGCTGGAAATAAACAGAAATTTCCAAATATCGTTTTCCATATCGATATTTAGCTTTCGATATTCAGTATTGATTTTAGGTCCGATATATAGACAGGAGACGGACCCACAATCGAAAAGTTTTGGCTTTTTTAATTTTCCAAGAATCGATTCAAGCAATAAAAAGTTGCTGAGTATGCCAAAGCAAAGGTTAACTCATTCAATATCATTCTTGAAAAAGACAATTAGAAATACTCCACCACTTTTCCACTTGGATGCCTCTCTATCCAAGTAGTCAAAAGGGCCGAACCTGGGCTACCCCAGTACTGGTTCAGTAATCCCTGGTTTACGTTCGGTCACCTGACAAAAGAAACGCAAGTGGCCAGGAAAACCTTAAAACGTGTTTTTCAGCTATAAAATAATGAAAGAATATGGTCGGTATGCTAAAAAGCTATATATATATATATATATATATATATATATATATATATATATATATATATATATATATATATATATATATATATATATATATATATAAAACTAGTCAGTGGTTGCAATGTTATTCCAACTTCTACCCTCAAGACACTATCTATCTCGTCAGATAGCGCAGTCTCTTACTCCGGTCTCTTTCAGAAAATGTACCTTGAGTTCTTCAGTTACTACTTTTTTTGATAATGATAATATAGTGAACAGGATTCTCTTTTTTTGCTCTTCAGCTCAACCAGACTGTATCACCAGCCTTGACTTTCTCGGTGTCAAATTGGAAATTGCTGGAAGAGGGCTCATCTTCCACGTCCAAACCGAACTCCGATGAGTTGTATACAGGTTCATCTACGCCAGAATCGTCAGATTCCGGGATCAGATGCTGAGATCTGTTCCAGAATGCTCACTCAACTGCAATTCTGGTTACAAGAAACAAGTCTTTTGCTTAGTAGCATTTTCACTTCTCTGACTTTCTTTCTTTCCAGGACGAGGGCTTTATTAGCAGATACAGCTTTTATCCCAGGGGTAATGCGTTATTTTACAAGGGTGTCAGTGAGCACTTCTGATTTTGTTAATATTTTTTTTCCATTTGATTTTTCGTGTTGAACCTTTTGGAAAGGGGTTTTCGTGGACAATATCTTTAAAAAAATCATCTGCTGATCTTTGCTTCTCATTTAGAAACAGAATCTGTGCTGCTCCGTTTCAGATTTTATGTTAAAGAAGGAGTCTAAATATCACCCAGGACATGCACTGAGCATAGAAACATCCATGGTAAATGCTTCACTAGATATGGTAGGCATTCTCTCTGAGACATATAACAGAGGAACTCAGAGTCCTTGAAGACATCTCTGTTGGTGGGGTAGACCCCACTTTTCTCTGAATCCACTGATTATATCCTCAGGAGAAAAAACCTTTGAATATGCTTTCCCCAGCAGCTCAGTAATGTTATAAACTGACATAGATTTACATTTAAGGGCCATCATAAGACTTGCGGCATTTTGGTTGTAGTAGGCCTTAAAGGGATCCATGAGTTTCTTTTTTAGAGGCTTTAGTTTGTGATTAGTGTGATGAGGGACAGTCAAAATTACAACCCAATGATTTTTAGCTAGATCAATTAATTTAACGATATACCGGCTGATCTGATCGTATATTTTCAGAAGTACGGGTGACTATTTGGAAGGTTTAACTTGATTGATAAAATGCTGCACGTAAAACAAAATGGGAGACAGTCATCCAGCCAGAAGTATTTTCTGAGCCGACCATGACGGTTCCTGATAAAGCTCCCTTGAGTAAAATTTTCGGACACTGATTTCCGGGGGAAATAAGTAGAGGAGAGACTGGGCTCCCAATGCATCAACACCAGCACAAACTGTGGCCAACTGACTTCTTTCTGCTGACGTGACTTTCCCTACTTACTTCAGTCCTCACTTTGCAATGATTTTACCAATGATTTTTTTCAGATCCTACTTTTAAACATTCCAAATCTCTTGAGGTCAGAACATGTGTTTATCTAGTCCTCGCTGCAGATTCGTAAGCTCCTACAGTGCAACGGTTGAAAGCAGTTGCCCATCATAAGCTTGTACCTTCTGGCGTTCTTACTGATAGAGTTTTAAGGCGATCCATAAAATCATGGTACCGAACTTTACCTGCAATTCCCTTATTATCTCTACTACCTCTGCCTTTTCAGTTATCCGGTACTCTAATGCTCTTAGCAATGGCATAAGTGTATGCAAGTTTAATTGCATTTAGGGAGCACAGTCGAAATGCATATCAGCTACCGTTGTTAAGACATTTATCATTAAAAAAAAATTCAATCGCTAGCGTTCTCAGCTGAAGTAGATTGATTTTCACTTCTATTACACTGCATACGAATTTTATTATTCTCCCAAAAATTTTGCCGATTTTTTTTCCCTCCCCCCCCCCCCACAAAATTAGAGGCAATTTATGTGCTTATATTATGGAACTTATGTTTGAGTGTTGTTTTTTTTTACTCAGACAATTTTTGAAGTCTTTCGTTCGAGAAAATTTATGTTCGAATATATATCTGAAATCATACATCTCTCCTAACCTTGCTTTGACTTTTTTCTCTGTTTTTAATGTTTGATTTTTTATTTGTCCTTTGTATACATGCTAAACTAAAAAAAAAAATATTCAAAGAAATGAAGGGAGAGCGGTAATGTATTTTAAAAATTATGAGGGAGGGGCAATTTTGTCATTTTTATTTATTTTTTCAATGAAGACACAAAAAAGGTATTTCTCAAAGAAAATGCCAAAAAATTATTTTTGAAAGATAGGAGGCAGGGCCATATCCAGGATTTTTTTCAGGGGGGGGGGGGTTCACAATAGAATTTTTTCAAGGGGGGTACACAAAAACCTCAAAAAACGCAAAAATATTAGAATTATATATTCATTTTCATTACGTTTTTACGAGTCTGACACACATTTCAGGGGGGAGAAGGTTCAAAGCCCCAACGCTCCTGAATACGGCCTTGGTAGGAAGACAACTGCGTCTAAGCCCCCGACCCCATTTGGCACCTACGTACTTCTTAACCTGGAATCATATTTTAGCCACTGATAGCCGGTTAATTTCCGGCAATGTTAACATATCTTTGACCAAAGATGTTTATAATCTCTTTTTCGGCTACATAAGTGACGAATTTAAAAATATAATAGAAACCAAAGCTAGAGATAAAGGGCAATTACAAGTAAACTCAGGTTGAGGGTTCGATATTTAAGAGAAGAAGCTTTATCAAAGCAGGCCCAGTGACGTATACACAACTTATGTTTGGGGAGGATTGGCACCAACCGAACTTAAGCTCCCCTATCAGTACTTTTCAAATCTCAATATCCTGAATTAGTACAAATTTCGAACTTCTGGGAGGGAAGCTTGCCCTTTCCTCCTCTCCCTGAGTTTACTCCTGAGGAGGCCTTGTAATTTCATTACCCGAGGAATCCAACAATAGAAAAATTCCCGGGACCATATATAGTTAGTCCGGTGGCCAGCGTTTACCTCCCCACAAAATTCCCTCCCCCTACGGAAAATAAAAAACAAAGTTCAAATAAAATTTTCAAATTTGGAAAGCCTTGTTTTCCAAGGGGGGTTAGGATTTTCCATGGGGGTATTTCCAAGGGGGAGGTATTTTCCAGGGGATGTTTCCGGGGGGATATTTTCCACGGCGGTTATTTTCCATGTGGGTATTTCACGCGGGGGGGAACATCGGGGGTTAAATGCCGTAAACTGGTTACTCCAATGTTCCTGTTTAAAAAAAAGAAAAAAACTTTCTGAGAATAAAACGAATGCAAAGAGGTGATTAAGGTAAATTACCTAAACATGGAGTCCTATACATCAGAAAAAGGACTCGGTTTGAGGGATCTTATATGATTGCTTCGATATTTCAGCTTATAAAAAATGCTTTATTTAACGAGGACCCAAAATTCATTTCCCCATTAAACCAACTATAGAAATGATTCCTCGGATTTCTACACTTTGCTTGAAGGATTTCCACAGTTTACTTACAGACATATACCGTCAGTTCAAAGTTCTAGATTTTATTGCTCAATTCCATGGCCTCAACTTCCGGGACCTTTTATGCTTTGGCCTCGTCTTGATTGACATCATTTACCCTGCCAGCAACATTTTTCGTAGGCAGATCATTTTTGAACTGTAGGCGGATCATTTTTGAAAAAAAAAAAAAACAAAAAAAAACAAATGACCATGGATTGTCAGTTAAATTGACATATACTAACATTTCTTTGTTAAGGTTTTGATAATTTTTCATTTATGAAAGTAAGAAACGTGAAAACATTTCAAGCGTATTTTGTTCTCAGTGAAGCGCAAATTGTGTTCTGGTTTTGAGAAGACCATATAAATAGCTAAATAAATAGATAGATATAATAATAATAATAAATAGATAAATTGTTTTTTTCCTTTTTTACAGGAACATTGGAGTAACCAGTTACTCCATACCTTTCATATATAATTTCGAGACCTTTCAACTACACTGAACAAAATGGCTATCTCAAAATTTTGATTAGATGTGTTTTGGGAATGGATGGGCGTGGGGGCTTGTTGCCCTTCAATCACTTTTGACTAACAAAGAAGGCACTAGCCCTTTCAATTTTCAATCGAAAGAGCCTTTTTCAATGTTTCTACGACAGCAAATGGTCATCTCCAAATTTCTATCAGATGCATTGAGGGAAAATACGAAGTTTGGAAAGGAGGGGGTTATCCACCCTCCGATCAATCTGAATCTTACAAAGGGCACTAGAACTTCTGATTGCTCTCTATATATACTTCATATGCCCCCAAGGCATAACTTACCTTGCCTTGAGGGCTGTGGGGGGGGGGGGGGGTTGTCATCCTCAAAGACATAATTTCTGGTCTTTTCAATTACATTGAACAAAATGGATATCTCAAAATTTTGATTGGATGTCTTTGGGGAAATGGTGGGCGGGGGAAGGGGTTGGTTACCCTCCAATCACTTTCGACTATTAAAAAGAGCACTGGCCCTTCCGTTTTCCAATCGAATGAGTTGTTTTCGAAGTTTCTTCGATAACAAACGGCCATCTCAAATTTTTATAAATAATTCGTGAAAATACGAGGTGTGTGTGTGGGGGGGGGCTATCCACCCTTTGAATCTTAAAAAGGGGACTAAAACTTCTGATTAATGATCCAATGAGACCCCTCCAAAGTTTAAACGATCACCTTTTCTATATATATATATATATATATATATATATATATATATATATATATATATATATATATATATATATATATATATATATACCTTATACGTACCCAGGGCACAACTTGCAACCCTTGCCCTCTGAGGGCTCTGGGGGGGGGGGGTTGTCATTCTCAAAGACATTATTTCCAGACCTTTCAATTACTTCAACAATATGGTTATCTAAAATTTGAATTGGATATGTTTGGGAAAATGGTGGGCGTGGGAGGGGGGTTAGTTCTGCCTATGATTAACAATGCGAAAAAGTAATAAAAAGTAATTGTATATTAAATTTTTTGAATATGGTTAACTAACATCCTTATTATCTTAATTTCTGCATAATCATCATTAAATTGGGAAAGAGGGAGGCAAGTGACCAAAATTATGAAGATTAATGAGTATCAAGGCATTAATATTAATACTTTTCATATTTTATTCACTACACATTAATATTACTCCTATTTCAATAGTTATTATATTTCCTATTAAGGCATTAGCTAATAAACCATTTCCGGGTCGCAGTTAATTCACATTAATTTTGAAGAGTTAATTTTAACATTAATTATGTTAAAATTACCAATGGGAAAGTACTCTATATTTCATTACCCTAAAGGCGCCAAAAGGTCTCAATCCCGCCGTGTCTCCACTAAAACCAACAGATATAAATTGTGAATTGTGCTGGCTTCCCACTATCCGGCGCACATCACAGAACAACACGTGAGACCCATAGTATCGCCACGCTTTGCACTGCCCCAAAAAACACTTGCCCCCCTCTTAAAAAAAGTTGGCATAGTTCCACCACGCTTGGCACGTACCACCTGGTGTGCATGACGTCTGCGAGAGCGACTCCTCGATAAATTTTTTGTAAAGCAAAAGAGTTCACTTGGCCAAGAAGTTAAGGAACTGGATGTAAAGACTAGAACAACACTAGACTCAAAAACGGGTAAGAAAAAATACGTCAACAAACCTGTCCCATCTGGTGTATTGTAATCATCGCCAAATACTGTTAAATATGGCTTTCGACCAATTGCAACAGACCCAATATAGGGCATAATATTCGTAAACGCTTTTGTAGGATCCTCACCCATTCTCCCACTGTGATGCGCCCCAACTGGGTTGAAATAACGCAATGAAATGATATTCCATTCCTACAAAAAACAAGTATTGATTTTATGGATCTATCAACGGTCCTTACACGCATTTACGTATGGAGAGGACATTTTTCGTGCCCCACCCCTCCCCTCCTGGAGAGACAGGGGCTGATTTTTGACATACATACGATTTTTCTTATAATTCCATTTTTTTAAATAATTAATTAGTTTTGGTACTTGTCAAAATTCGGAACACACCCAAGAGGTAAAGTACGGTTTATCTTAATGATATATACCAAAATATGACGAAAATATAATACTTTACAGACAAAATTACGGAAACTACAACAAAGAACTATGGAAAGCAGGCCATCCAGAACGCATTATATTAAACACCCAAACTAACATAACCTAACCAAAATACCAGTTCTTTATATTAAATATTTGATTCAACATTTAAAACTATATCATATTTTTCCACTGAACCTAAGCTAATCATCTCCGGATAGCTAAACCAGTTTTTGTCAGATATAAACCAGATAGCTAAACCGGTTTTTGTCAGATCATGCAGATCAAAATTCTTGAGTATGTTCCGAATAATTGACAAATATCATAATTTTTTTAGTGTCCTATCCTACGAAATAATCTCCTGTACAAAGTACAAGAGTGGAAACAATAAATCTTTTCCATACCATTATTTATGGGTGCATTATCATTTATGGGTCAGTATTTTTTCATTGCTCGATGAAGTTTGTTTTGTATTATGAACCTTCTTCGTGTAGCAGGCAACTACAGATAGCTATATATTTTGAGCTCCATATTTGTCCATTAAGGGGTGGGGGAACTAGGGGTAAAGTGAGAGCTTTCAGGAATCTGATTAATCCTAAAATATTTCATCGTATCATTCCAAGAAGTGCTTCACTTTACTTTACCCCCACCCCCCTAATGTTCAAAAGTATAGACGAAATGGTTTATTTCCCATACATTTTGCCATAGGTCACTCTTTAGTTTCAACTTAATACCCATAAATGACTAAAAAATATGTCTTAGATAGTGGTATAGGTATACTGGAAAGATCGACAATTAGCACTTATGGCGACAGAAGATAATTACCAGAGCTATCTAGCGCTTGATGCTTGTTGGCCTATTTTCAGGGTAATATTAAAACAAAATTAGTGCAACTGGGAAAAATAGGGTAGCAATGAGTGTCTGATCTCAGTTATGAAAAAAACAAAACAATTGCAAAGCACAAAGAAATGCCAAGAAACACCAAACACTAGATGGCATTGTGAATCTTTTAAACACTAGCGCTAGTTCCCATCGTTTTAATTTGTTTATGGTGCCAGGCGTATTCCCCTCCCCCTCTCAGAAAAATTCCCCCAGAATTTTCAGCAGGGAGACGGACATGAACTTTACCCTGACCCGCCTAACGTGCGAATATATATCCTGATTTGGATATATTTAGAGGTGAGGGTAAAACTTATTTGCGAAACAAATGAATTCTATATTTGGATTAAAGATGCAATGCTTGGTATATATTTGCAAATTAGGGGGAAAGCGGATATACTCCATTAATATATAAGTTTACCGGGGAATTGCCTGTTTATTTGGTTTTATTTATGCAATGGAAATTAGACAAGAATGGGGGATTTTTGTATTGTATTTTTGCACTATCATCGGAAGTGCATTTACTGATAAAATATGGGAGTAATTTAGCATTCGGACTGGGCCGAAGGATTATCACAAATTTATAAGACGAGAGTGCGGAAAATTCGGTGAGTTAAGGAAAACGAGTTGAAAAGATATTACTTGGGAAGGAACAAACTAGTGATAATTCATGATTGGCGACCCTGTACATAGCCCTTGTTCAAATGCATAAAATTCATAGAATTGGGGAAAAGCAAGCCAATCATACGGGGTTTATAGTGACTTAATTTTGGCTTTTCAAGCACCAACAAATTTTGGTGATAATCATTGATAATTTTTAAATATTAGGTTCAGGCTCATTTATAACATAAATAATTAATATGTATCGATAGTATTAAATAAAAATAATTACTTTTATATGATAATAAACCTATTTTATACTACTACTACTACTACTAATAACTCACTACAGTACCAAGCCGCCTGAGGCCAACACAGCTACGCACGCTCCTCCTCCAACCTAATCTATTTAAAGCCTCCCTCTTTAAACCCTCCCAGGAAGTTCCCATTTCCTTTAAATCTTTATTTATGACATCCTCCCAACCCAGACAAGGACGACCTGCTTTCCGTGTAGCCCCAGACGGTTGGCCAAAAAGGACAAATCTTCGGTAATCTGTCATCCTTCATCCGTAGAACGTGGCCTAGCCATCTCAACCTTTCTTTCATTATAGCCCCAGAAAGCGGGATTGAACCACACTTTTCGTACAACCTACTGTTTGAAATACGGTCAGTCAGCCGGGTTCCCAGAACGATCCGTAGGCAATTTCTCTGGAAAACATCTAGTAAATTTTCATCTGCTTTTCGGAGTGCCCATGCTTCAGAGCCATATTTGACCTCTGTCATCACTGTAGCTTCCAATATTCTAATCTTGGTTTGTAGACTTATCTTTCTATTCTTCCAAACTTTTTTTAACTGTGAAAAAAACACCCTGGGCCTTAGCCATTCTACTTTTAACATCTTCACTGCTCCCACCATCTTTAAAATGAAGCTCCCAACCTGATCAATCTTTTCGTTACCTATTGTCACCTGTTCATCTTCACTTATTCCTAGCCTTAGTGACTTAGTCTTCTTATCATTAATTTTCAAGCCTATTTTAGCACCCTGAACTCGTAAAACCTCTAAAAATTCGTTCATTTTGCTCACACTTTCATCTAATATGCTTAAATCATCAGCATAATCTAAGTCCAGGAGCGTTCTTCCTCCCCATTTGATTCCATGGTCTCCAATTGCCTTTCCTGTGCTCCTTAAGACGAAGTCCATCAAAATGATCCATATAAAGGGGGATAGAACACAACCCTGCTTAACTCCTGATTTAATACAAAACCAGTTGCTAACCTCATTTCCTACCTTAACCGCAGCAGTGTTATTCTCGTACATAGCGCAAATCACTTTAATGTATTTTTCAGGTATACCATATAACGACAAGACCTTTGTTAACGCTGTTCTATCAACAGAATCGAAAGCTTGCTCATAATCGATAGAACTGAGGACCAAAGGTGTTTGACAACGAAGGGACTTCTCAATTATTAACCTAAGAGTGAAAACATGGTCGACACATCCTCTACCTTTTCTAAAACCGCATTGTTCTTCCCTTAAAACTTTGTCTACAGCATGTCTCAGTCTAAAAAGTATCATATTACTCAGTAATTTGCTACCTACAGAGACCAAACTAATGCCTCGATAATTACGACACTCACTCTTGTCACCTTTCTTATACAGTGGTTTAATTAAGGTTTTCCTAAAATCATTGGGTACTTCCCCTTTTTCAAAAAGTTTATAATCTTCAGTAGCTTATTCCTAACCTCAGAGCCACCATATTTAAGGAACTCATTAATCATACTATCAGAACCTGAGGCCTTATTATTATTTAATCCTTCTAGTACTGTCGCTAATTCTTCCTCACTAAACAAATCTTCCTTCACATCCAAGGTATCACAAACTTTTTCATTTTCATCTATATCTTTTCCTGCAACTGTATCTCGGTTTAGCACATTCTCAAAATGTTCCACCCATCTTTCTTTAACTTTTTCCTTATCACTAATTGTGGCCCCATTTCTATCTTTAACTGGGACTAGTCCGGATTGGCTACTCCCTTTCAATTTATTAACATGCCAGTATAATATTTTACTATTATGCCGTCTGGCCGCATCTTCCAGATTTTCAGTAATTTTATCCATCGCCTCCACTTCACATCTCCTTAGTTCATATTTTAATGCTTTCTCCACTTTCTTTACATTCCTTTTGTTTTCATATGACCTATCACTCAGATAATTCTTATACAAACTCCTTCTACTCTCTATTAAACCTAAAGCTTTTTCACTAATATTCCTAGTTGCAGTCTTAGCACTCTTCCCTAGGACACCATCAGCAACTTCAAAAATTGTTTTTCTGAAATTATTCCATCCACCTTCCATATGGTCAAATTTTAAACTCTCAAGTTTAGTACTCAACTGTTCCTGGAATTATTTTTCTCAAATTTTCATCCTGAAGTCTACCAACATCATAACTTTCCGGGAGGGAGTTACCCTTCCGAAATTTCAGCTTTAAATTAACCTTAGACACTACTAGATGGTGATCTTTACTTTTAACATCAATAACGGCACTCCTATACACACTAGTATCTTGTATTGATCCTGCTAGTATTCTGTTTACAATAACATAATCAATAAGGTTTTCTGTCTTACCATCATGTGAATACCATGTCAACTTATGGGCCATTTTGTGACCAAACACCGTATTGGTTATAACTAGGTTGTTATACCTACACAAATGCAAAAGCCTATAGCCATTACTGTTTTTTTTTTCCTACACCAAATTTACCTAGGCTAGGATACCATCTATCCCTATTTCTACCAACCTGAGCATTAAAATCTCCTAGCGAAAACACCATATTTCTACCTGGTACCCTGTCTATTTGCTCCTGTAACTGTAAGTAAAATTCATCTGAGTCACTAGTATCTCCATCAGTTGGTTCAATGGGGACATATACTACTATAACTGATACCCTAAACTTTTTAGTCATAAAATGAGCAATTAGTATTCTATTATTAATACCTTCCCAGCTATTTTATATATATATTAACTGTTGGGGTGGCGCTTAACGCCACCCCACCGTCTAGTTGGTGGGGGCGCTTCGCGCCAACCCCCAAGCCCCCCCACGCGCGTAAGTCGTTACGCACCATATTAGTTACGCGCCATTGTAGTTGTGTCCCTATGTCCCACCTGTGAATATAGAACACCTAGTTGGAGGGGGAGCTTCGTGCCACCCCCAAGCCCCCCCGCGCGCGTAAGTCGATACGCGCCATATTAGTTACGCGGCATTGTAGTTATGTCCCTATGTCCCACCTGTGAATATATATATATATATATATATATATATATATATATATATATATATATATATATATATATATATATATATATATATATATATATATATATATATATATATATATATATATACTAGCTGTTGGGGTGGCGCGAAGCGCCACCCCAACAGCTAGTTGGTGGGGCGCTTCGCGCCCCCCCAAGCCTCCCCGCGCGCGTAAGTCGTTACGCGCCATATTAGTTACGCGCCATTGTAGTTGTGTCCCTGTGTCCCACCTGTGAATAGAGATAGATATAAATATATGTTTTTAACTACGTAAAACATGCGAATATACAACATTCTTCGCTGTCCCATTGTCTGTGCATATAAATAGATTGTCAGGTTTACTGACTCTTGAACATGCAACATATAATTGTCCATGGGAAAAACAACCCGTATTCAGATCTATACCTCATTATTCTAATGATGTGTCCCTGTGTCCCGGTCGTCATTTATATTCCCTGTGTCCCGGTCGTGATTTGTATCCGGGTGTCCCAGTCTGTAATTTCTCTTTGAGGTTCCCGGTCGTCACTTATATTCCCTCTGTCTCGGTCGTCATTTCATGACGTCAGCCGACACAGAAACATGACGTCACCTGATCCACAGACAGACAACTTATTTTTATATATATAGATATATACATATATTTTATATATATATATAATTTTATCATAATTTTCTATAAATACAAATTTACTATAAAATGAATATATTATTAGACAATAAATAAACAATCGAACTACTACTACTAACAAATCACCGATGCACAAACATCCCAATCTGCCATAACCTCATGTTTAGAAGTGGCATTCCAAAATTCCAACAAGTGGTGTCACTGACAGTAGCGTCATTTCACGACAATGTAAAGGGGGGGGGAGGGAAGCAAAAATGTATATTTTGAAATCTAGGGAGATTTTTTTATTTCTCGATGAAAATATAAAAACAAGACATTTCTCAATCAAAAAAGGATTGTTTCAATTTCAGGAGTGGTAGGGGAACTGTAGTCCTTCCCCCGATTGACACCCCTGAGGACTGGTTGTATGTTTTATTATTTTACTCTAATTGGATCTGTTCTGTGCAAGATGTCCAATTTGCACTGAACGAATCTGGTCATGTTAAAAATAAAATTTTCACGAATAACAAATTTTTCTTACTAATGAGTTTTCAACCATTTTAAAAATTCATGTCTAACTCCGAGCTTAGCGTAGGCTATTTCCGGGCCAGACACCCCTCTTTTATTTTAATAATAGTGAACTATGTGTTTCAATCTGACATAATTTTTAGGAGCTATAAGCTATTGTATTTCTTACTATGAGACGTGATCGTCTCTTACTAGGTTGCTGCTGCCCCTGCAACCATGATTTACTAATTTACTGAAAAACAAACTTACCGGTTCTGCTTTACTTAGATCCACGAGCATTTCTTCAATGATGTATTTAGTTCTGCCATAGACATTGGTTACATTCCCAATTGAATGTTTTTCGTTGATTGGTAAATGGTCTGGGTTTCCATAAATAGTACAAGAACTACTAAAAAGCAGTTGCAGGCAGTTGTTCTCCTTCATTACCTGTAAATAAAGTAGCCTATCAAGTTGCATTCCAGCTATTAGCATAAAATCATTATTATTTGATACACTATACGTTTTTATTTGTAATAAACAGTGGCGCAAATTAGGGCCATTAAAACAAATGGGGGGGGGGGGCGATGTATTTAAAAAATTTAGAATACCACTTTTTTTATTTTTATGGCACTTGGTATTAACCAAGTGACATATAGCAATCGCAAATTCTGTTGGTCTGTCGGTCCTGGTTTTGCTACTTTAGGCACTTCCAGGTAAGCTAGGCCGATGAAATTTGGCAGGCGTATCAGGAACCGGACCAGCTTAAATTAGAAATAGTCGTTTTCCCGATTTGGCCATTTGGGGGTGAGTGGGAGGCCCGTTGATTCGGAAAAAATAGAAAAACTGAAGTATTTTTAACTTACAAACAGTTGATCAGATCTTCATGAAACTTGATGTTTGGAAGGATATCGTGTGTCAGAGCTGTTATTTTAAATCCCGACCAGACCTGGTGACCTTGGGGGGAGTTGGGAGGGGAAAACCTAAAATCTTGGAAAACACTAAAGAGTGGAGGGATCGGGATGAAACTTGGTGGGAAAAATAAGCACAAGTCCTAGATACATGACTGACATAACCGGAACGGATCCGCTCTCTTTGGGGCAGTTGGGGATGGGGGGTTAATTCTGAAAAGTTAGAAAAAATGAGGCATATTTAACTTACGAATGGGTGATTGGATCTCAATGAAATTTGATATTTAGAAGGATATCATGTCTCAGAGCTCTTATTGTAAATTCCGACCGGACCTGGTGACATTGGGGGGGGGGGGTTGGGAGGGGAAAACCAAAAATCTTGGAAAACACTTAGAGTGGAGGGATCGAGATGAAACTTGGTGGGGAAAAAAAGCACAAGTCCTAGATACATGATCGACATAACCAGAACGGATCCGCTCTCTTTGCGGTAGTTGAGGGAGGGGGGGGGGGTAATAATGAAAAATTAGAAAAAATGAGGTATTTTTAACTTACGAACGGGTGATCCGATCTCAATGAAATTTATTATTTAAAAGGATATCGTGTCTCAGAGCTCTTATTTTAAATCTCGACCAGATCTGGCGAAATTGGGGGGGAGTTGGGAGGGGAAAACCTAAAATCTTGGAAAACATTTAGAGTGGAGGGATCGGGATGAAACTTGGTAGGACAAATAAACACAAGTCCTAGATGCATGATTGACATAACCAGAACGGATCCGCTCTCTTTGGGGTAGTTGGGGGGGGGGGGGTAATTTTGAAAAGTTAGAAAAAATGAGGCATATTTAACTTACGAACGGGTTGATCGGATCTCAATGAAATTTGATATTTAGAAGGATATCGTGTCTCACAGCTCTTATTTTAAATCCCGACCGGACCTGGTGACATTGGGGGGGGGGGGAGTTGGGAGGGGAAAACCTAAAATCTTGGAAATCACTTAGGGTGGAGGGATCGGGATGAAACTTGGTGGAAAAAACAAACACAAGTCCTAGATACACGATTGACATTACCGGAACAGGTCCGCTCTCTCTGGGGTAGTTGGAGGGGGGGGGGGGTTAATTCCAAAAAATAAGAAAAAATGAGGTACTTTCAACTTACGAATGGGTGATTGGATCTCAACGAAATTCAATATTTAGAAGGATATCGGGTCTCAAAGCTCTTATTTTAAATCCCAAACGGATCTGGTGACACTGGGGGGGAGTTTGAAGTGGGGGAACCTAAAATCATGGAAAACGCTTAGATTGGAGGGATGGGGATGAAAATTGGTGGGAAAAAAGCAGAAGTCTTAGATACATGATTTACTTAATTGGAACGAATCCGCTCAATTGGGGGGGGGGGGGTTAATTATGAAAAATTAGAAAAAATGACACATTTTTAACTTACGAAGGAGTGATCATATCTTCATGAAACTTCATATTTAGAAGGACCTCGTAACTCAGATCTCTTATTTTAAATCTCAACCGCATCCAGCGCCATTGGGGGGAGGGGGCAGTGGGGGGGACCAGAAATCCTAGAAAACACTTAAAGCGGAGTGATCAGGATGAAACTGGACAGGAAGAATAAAAACCTGTCTAAGATACGTGACTGACATAATCGGACCGGATCTGCTCTCTTTGGTGGAGTTGGGGGGGGGGGTAATTTTGAAAATTGAGGTATTTGTAACTTAAGAAAGGGTGGCCAGATCTTAATGAGATTTGATATTTAGAAGGATCTTGTGCTTTAAAGCTCTAATTTTAAATCCCAACCAAATCCTGTGACATTGGGGGGAATTGTTGGGGGAAACCGGAATTCTTGGAAAACGTGAAAATTGGGGTATTTTTATCTTACGAATAGGTGATCGGATCTTAATAAAATTTGATATTTAGAAGGAATTCATGTCTCAGACCTCTTATTTCAAATTCCGACCAGATCTTTTAACATTGGGTGGAGTTGGGGGGGGGGGATCTTGGAAAACACTTGGAGTGGAGGAATCGAGATGAAGTTTGGCGGATAAAATAAGCAAATGTTCTTGATACGGGATTGACGTAACCGTACCGGATTCGGTCTCTTTGTGGGGGTTGGGGGGAGGAGTTCAATGATTTGGCGAGTTTGGTGTTTCTGGACGTGCTAGGACGATGAAAATTGGTAGACGTGACAGGGAGCTGCACAATCTGACTTGATAAAGTCGTTTTCCCAGATCCGACCATCTGGGGGGCTAAAGGGGGAAGAAAAATTAGAAAAAATTTGGTATTTATAACTTACGAGTGGATGATCGGATCTTGAATTTTTTGAATTTTGATATTTAGAAGGACATCGTGACTCAGAGCTCTTATTTTAAACCCTGACCGGCATTAAGTCTCTGACTTTCCTTTTAAATCAATCTATTGATTCTTAGAATTTTGTTAGAGCTCATACCATATGAGCTCTTGGCTCGTAGCTCTTCTTGCCTCGTCACAAGTGCCATATGAGCTCTTAGCTCTTGTTTTATATTAAATAAAAAAATAAGTTTTTTAAAATGAAAGTAAGGAGCGACATTAAAACTTAAAACGAACAGAAATTACTCCGTATATGAAAGGGGCTTTTCCTCCTCGACACCCAGCTCTTTACGCTAAAGTTGTTTTTTATTGTTTTAAAAAGTAGAGTTGCGAGAAAGAATCAAACTTTAGCGCAGGGAGCGGGGTGTCGAGGAGGAAAAGCCCCTTTCATATACGGAGTAATTTCTGTTCGTTTTAAGTTTTAATGTCGTTCCTTACTTTCATTTCAAAAAACTTGTTTTTTTATTTAATTTCTGAAAGTTTTTGAATTAATGCATGTCTGATTTTGGCTCTCCGTACATAAATTATTAAAATGAAATTTGCATATTAATTCTTTTTTTGGCTAAATGGCTTTCTCTTATTTTTGATCAGACGATTTTGAGAAATAAGGGGTGGGGAAGGAGGCAAAGTAGCCCTCCAATTTTTCGGTTACTTAAAAAGGCAACTAGATCTTTTAATTTTTAACAAACGTTTTTATTAGTAAAAAAATATACGTAACTTAAGAATTAACTTACGTTACAAACTTTTATATTATTATATTTTTGATTATAGATATGAGGGGGTTGGTCCCCTCGTTAATACCTCGCTCTTCACACTAAATCTTGTTTTGTCCCAATTCTTTAAGAATGACCCCTGAATCAGAAAGGCCGTAGAATAAATAGATGAAATTACTTAAAAATTTTTTAGCATAAAGAGCGAAGTATTTATCCCCTCCTAAATACCTCGCTCTTTACGCTGAAGTATTTTTAGAACCCCTCATATGCGTAATAATCTCTGTTCGTTTTAATGCTTCTCCTTACTTTCAATTGAAAAAACTTTTTCATGTTTATATTTTCAGTGTTTTTTTTTTAAAAGTAATGCTAGAAAATCCTGCGCCCTTTTCATTGAATTTCTCTTCCCCTATGAAATATTCTTCCAAGGAAAGATCCTCCCATATAGCCCCCTTCCCTGAACCCCACACCTAAACCAAAAAAAATTCCCCTGATAACGTCGGTACACTACCCAATAACCATTACTGTATGTAAACATTGGTCAAAGTTTGTAACTTGCAGCCCCTCCCCCAGGGACTGTGGGGGGTAAGTCACCCCCAAAGACATAGTTATTATGGTTTCGACTATGCGGAACAAAATGGCTATCTCAAAATTTTGATCCATTGACTTTGGGAAATAATGAGCGTGGGAGGGGGCCTAGGTGCCCTCCAATTTTTTGGTCACTTAAAAAGGGCACTAGAACTTTTCATTTCCGTTAGAATGAGCCCTCTTGCAACACTCTAGGACCACTTGGTCGATACTATGAACCCTGGGAAAAAAAAACAACAAAAAACAAACAAACAAATAAACACGCACCCTTGATTTGTCTTATGGCAAAAAATACGAAATTCCACATTTTTGTAGATTGGACCTTGAAATTTTCTCTATAGGGTTCTCTGATACGCTGAATGCGATGGTGTGATTTTCGTTAAGATCCTATGACTTTTAGGGGGTGTTACCCCCTATTATCCAAAAGAAGGCAAATTTTCTCAGGCTCGTAACTTTTGATGACAAAGACTAAATTCGATGAAACTTATATATTTAAAATTAGCATAAAAATCCGATTCTTTTGATATATCTTTTAGCATCGAAATTCCGTTTTTTAGAGTTTCGTTTACTATTGAGCCGGGTCGCTCCTTACTACAGTTCGTTACCACGAACTGTTTGATGGAAACACAAAAAAGGTATTTTTCAAGGTAAAGACCAAAGAATGTTATTTTTCAAAATCTAGGGGAGAGAGGGGGTAAATATTTTTATTTTATCATATACAGTGGCTCAAATAATGGCGATGAGATAAAAACTATAAGATGCTAAGGAACATAATGACAATACAGAAAAACTAAACGACAAAAAGGAATACAAAGATAAAAAAGAAAAAATGTGGGGACTATAACGAAAGGAAGGTTGAGAGGAGGCAGGTTGCAGGAGGAGTTGAGAGGTTGCTAGGACGCAGTTTCAAGGATTTAGTAGCAGAATTTAGTTTTTTCTCGGTAAAATTATTGTGATTTTATGTACACAAAAAAAAACGGAACAGGCAACCTTCAAATTACCAAGGACATCAACATTAAACTTTTTTTTTGTATTTTGGATCCATCTTAGATCTACTCATTCCCAAAAAAAATGTGATTATTTAATATTTTTCTTTTCTGCTCTCTTGAGATTTTTCAATTTTTCGTGCGATTCTCTAAGATTTTCTTTACGGCAGCTCATCGGCTATATTCGTGGCTACAGTTGTTATCAAATCTCTAATAACAGGTATTAGCCCGGTAAATAAACGACAAATTTAAAGATTGTTTGCAGGACTGTATCCGAAAAACGGAGTTAAAGGTTTTGAACCCCCCTCCTTCCCTAAATTTTTGTCCGACTTGTAAAAACGTAACAAAGATGAATTAACACAAATTGTTGATGTTTTCTTTAAACACATCAAAAATTTGTTTATATACATTTTTATTGCATTTTTATAAATCAGAAAAAAAACAGGAAGGGGGTAGGGGGTCAAAACCCCTCCCTACATACGGCCTTGATCCTTGTATGTTTCATTAACTGAGCTTCATGGAATATTTGCTTATTTCAAACTGCCAGTTTCAAAATTATGAACTTTTTAGTTCATATGACATCTTCGTCATTGTTGACATCCCGAACCACAAAAATAAATGAGCAGAACTAATTGGCCAAACTTGAGTGTTTTTTGTTTTTTTTGTCCCAAGGAAAGTGTCTCCAAAGAAAAGCTACATCGACTACTCTTGGGGTGAATTTTTTTAGCTGATTTTTCACAAACGTTTCTTTTTTTCCAATTTGGTGCCCGTCACTACCAAAAACTACGTAATTGCACCCATGTGCAGTTATGACAGATCTTTTTCATTAAAAATTGACTTACCGATTTTCCTAATTTTTTTTTTTATTTCTTAATATCTCATTTTTTAAATTTGATTTCATATAACTTATTTAATTTTCTACATGGTTGTTTAGGTTTCCACTTAACAGGATATATAATTGATAGAATAAAATGACTTTAAATCATTTATTTATTTAATAAAAAAATAGCGAAAATGAAGTCCTGGTTGAGCTTCTTTGAAGTAAGGATGCTAGGGCTGTTTTTAAAAAGTCTAAAAAAAAAATATTAGTTTTAATTCTCACATTTTAATGTAACTTTATATATATATATATATATATATATATATATATATATATATATATATATATATATATATATATATATATATATATATATATATATATATATATATATATATTCTTTCTCGTATTGTCCTGAAGACGGCCCTTGGACATAGGGCCAAAATATCCACTAAAGTGAATTCCATTGTTTTGTGAAAAAAAAATTCCCTATTATTCTACTTTGTGTTTGTTTGATATTTATTTAATATTAATTATTATCAAAAACCTTAGCATAAACACACCCCCTCCAAATGCAACAGCATGACATAGAGAAGGGATAATCAAACAAACATACAAAAACTTTAAAATTGACACTAACCTCAGAAGGGGTTTAAAAACAATACATAACTACAACATCATGTACCATGCTACCACAAACTTAACACTCAACATTCAAGTCCTTCCTCAACACATATCAATCAAAATAACATAGTAATTTCAATGATTTAATGTAATTTTATTCTATCAATTATGTATCCTATTAAATTAATCATTAAAATTGTATTTAAAAAGCATTTCATTCTTCAACAGCGTTTTAAATTTACTTCAATCATTACTTTTAATGTTCTCATCTAACGAAATTTTTAACTTGGCCCCTCTAGAAACAAGGGAAAACCCAGACCTAGACCTAACCAAATGCATGAACATAAATTTCATTCACTAAACTTTTACCATAGGAATGAACCTCATTAACTTGTGTGAACACACATAGATGTGAAGCAGACTTAGCTTTGACCTAATTATAAGTATACGCCACGTTTTACCACGTTAAACAAGAGGCGGACTTACCTTTGAGGTAAATCCGGTATACATGACGCAATTATAAGACGCAAGAATACATGAAAAAAAAACAGTACAAAAATCACGGTGAGCAGCCACTGGAGAATTTTAGCCACTGAAAGTAGCAGCCACTGGAGAATATTAGCCATTGAAAGTAGCAGCCACTGAAAGTAGCAGCCACTGGAGAATATTAGCCACTGAAAGTAGCAGCCACTGGAGAATATTAGCCACTGAAAGTAGCAGCCACTGGAGAATATTAGCCACTGAAAGTAGCAGCCACTGGAGAATATTAGCCACTGAAAGTAGCAGCCACTGGAGAATATTAGCCACTGAAAGTAGCAGCCACTGGAGAATATTAGCCACTGAAAGTAGCAGCCACTGGAGAATATTAGCCACTGAAAGTAGCAGCCATTGGAGAATATTAGCCACTGAAAGTAGCAGCCACTGGAGAATATTAGCCACTGAAAGTAGCAGCCACTGGAGAATATTAGCCACTGAAAGTAGCAGCCACTGGAGAATATTAGCCACTGAAAGTAGCAGCCACTGGAGAATATTAGCCACTGAAAGTAGCAGCCACTGGAGAATATTAGCCACTGAAAGTAGCAGCCACTTGAGAATACTGGAAGTATTCTCAACCTAACATAAGCCTCACGACATGATTCCGAAGAACTTAAATTAGCAAGTATTCTAATAACAATATTTTGCATTAATATTAGCATTTTATTTTGAGTAACGCGTGTTAAGAATTTTTTTTTGTGAACTTGTTTGATTATCCCTCCTTTTATTTATCCGTGACATTTGAAGGGGTGTGGTTAAGTTAAGAGTTGTGTTAATAATTGATATTAAATTTAAAAAACAACTGAAACACTTTGATTTTATTGTCACTGTCCTTGATACTTCAATAAATAGATAAAATCTATATGGATTAATAGATTTCTATATAATTCTGTATAAATAGAATTTCCATAAATAGACTGTACAAACATATCTAGTTAAAGTCTATTAAAAATAACTATGGATCTATGCAGTGGTATGGAGAGAGAGAGAGAGAGAGACTATCCTAACATACTGTCTTCCAAAATACTGTTCTAGCCTATTGAATCCTGCCTGCATGTTCGGAGCAAAATAAGTAAAAAACAGACTTTATTCTTTAACGGAATCTAATTATGAGAAATATGAGACTAAAATTATGAGTCTGATTATGAGACTAAAATAACGAGACTTCTTTAAAGAAAGGAGCAACATTAAAACTCGAAACGAACAGAAATTATTCCACATATGAAGGGGTCCTCAATACTTTGATCTATATGCAGAGTTATGTTAATAATTGATATTAAATTTAAAAAACAATTGAAACACTTCGATTTTGTTGTCACTGCCCTTGATACTTCAAAGACCATAACTTCGATCAGCCAAACATTTGTCATCACCAATTCAAATAAAACTAGCCAAGTGATGTTTGATAAACATAAACATTCAATACAAGTGCTTACAAAGAGTAGCAAAGAAGATAAACTTACCTCAAGGAGGTTTATAGTACCAATTAAGTTATTCTTATAATAAAGGAGGGGTAAAATCATGGATTCTCCGACAGCTTTCATTGCAGCAAAGTGAATAACACAATCTATCTTGTGCTAGAAAATAGAAAACCAATATTTAGACTACTAGTTTTATATTAAAGATTTTGAATAAACATTTTACGTTTAAAATATTTTCAAGTCGCCTAAATCCTGTAAAAAAGAAATAAACATGCTACAAGTTAAAAGAAAAAATATCCAAGATTATAGTAAAATATACTGAACAAAAATTTTGAGTCTAGGATTTTTTTATTTTTTTTAGTTCTTGCAATATTTCAACAATTTACCTAATAGGCCAAAAGGTCCATTTAAATCGATCAAACGTACATAAGATACATAACATAAAAACATACATAATAATCTAGGACCTTTATCAACAATAAAGCTCCTAGATTATTTCATTAAAAAAAAGAAATTTGTACATATGTTATCAAGTTTCGCATTTTAGTTTTATGTTCGTTTTCACGTCTTATTATTTTGGGATACAATTTCAAACTTCAAGTCAGTAAGATGTTTCCACGAATTGATAACAACATTTTTTTCAGTCAATATTTATGTTTCCATGCATCTACCAAGGACTGATGTTAACAATTGGAATGATAGGAATATGGTTATTATAAATCTCAAGCGCAATATTTCAGGTTTTTTTTTCAAGTAGAATCCAATTTTATTGTCAGAGTGAAAAGCTTTTGATATAGAGCTCTGAACTTAGCACCTCCTCCAAGCCCACGCTCCGACGCGTAGATCGTACTACAACATCATAGGCGGGAACGCAATTTTGTTTTATTTCATACACAGCTTAGTTACAAATACCAGTTTACTGTTACCAATTAAATACCAATACCAGTTTCCTGTCTCCAGCCGCTAGCATCGATACCGCGCACTGTGTCCCAAAAGTAAATCGAGTTTTCATAACTGTATATTGGTGTCTAAGCTGTGCCATGCACTGATTTACATAGACGGCATAAGGTAGAGGTTTTGTGAGCTCCATTCGCTTTTCTTCTAAGCTAACTGAAAAGTCTCTTCCCTAAAGCTGTTTAAAGACAAATTTACATTTAACAATTGCCTAGATTTGGCTGCTACAAATCCATTCTTAATAATTTAGTAATGACTAATCCAATAAATAATTATTAATTAATCAAATAATTAATAATTTTTAACAACTCTTAATAACTGATCTGAGCTTAATTCCATAGCTCGCCACAGCCAGCAGGGAAGTTCAATTTAGTAGAGCTTCTTTTTATTTATTTAGCTAATTAAATAAATTTATTTAGCTAATCGACATGTCAGGATATTGCTTCACCTGATGGTACTTTTCTGAAGAAGTATAAAACTATAACATTTATTTCTTTTCAGTAAGCACAATTGATGCTTTGAAGTTAGAAACTTTAAAGGGGTGGTAGCTTACTATTATTTGTGGTAACTTTTTCGTTTTAAATTTTAATATCTGTTCGTTTTGGGTTTAATTTATTCAATGATAGTAGTTTGTGTTTGTTTTATGTTTGATTTATTATATGACTAAGCTATATGTTTTAATATGCCCATTTCGGACTTGTTCAGAACATTTTCAGCTTAGAATTTTCAAGTATGAATTCTTCTTTATGTAATAAACAGCACTGCTAATGCTTTGAAATAAACTGAACCTATTTTTGCCTAAATTGCACCTCTATAATCTTTTTTGTGCTATCTGAATAGCAGTTTTTTGGAGTAACAATGACAAAATTTTCGATAAACTAGAACTTGAACAGACATCCGAGTCAGAAAGGAGCATATAAAACTAAAATAAGCTAGAAAATTTTATTGTACCCAAAATATCTCCAAATGTACCGCATTGTACCATGACCTATAAATAGTACTAAACACGGTACAATTATACCGCGCTGGCAATGCTGGTAACAAATCTACGGCAATACGAGACAAAAAAGATAACCGTCTCCAGAAAACTTGCACACACCTTCCAGTATGCGCAATTTCCAGCTTGCGCAACAGGCGCACTTGCAATCTCTGTTGTACAAATAAATAGACAGTTATCTTTTTTGTTTCGAATAGCCATAGATTTGTTAGCAGCATTGCCAACGTGGTATAATTGTACCGTCTTTGGTACTATTTATAAGTAGGTATATTTTGAAATTCTATGGGTACAATAAAAACGTACCTGCCGGTAACTTTGCTTTGTTAGGAAACTCTTTCTGCAACTAACTAGTTTACAGAACCAGCAATGCTTTGAAGTCATAACAAATCCGTATTTACGTTAGATAAAGGTAAAAGGATAAAATTTTACCTCTCTCACGTGCATGTATCTTCCTATAGAGAAGAGGGACAGTTGTGTCCAAACCTTGGTTTACAGAATAAATACCCCCAAAAACAAAAATTCGAGTTCAAATTTAGGATTTACGATTTATTTTCCAAAATAGTTTGGATGTGATCGTGCAAATGGCTTCCATTTCGTTGGAGGTTTGATTTCGACAGAGCTTAAGACGATGTACCTGAGCAGCTTGACTAGAGAATTTCAGTGAAATAAAAATTTCTCAGACAAAGCCTCCCACGAGCGGAGCGATAGTGAAACGTGTTGATTGTTTAATTATGCGTTAATGAAACTTATAAAAAACGTGTTTACGCAAGTTCCTCCGAAAAACTTTAAGTGGAAAATTGGAACAAGATTGCAGTCTCCTTTGAAAAATATGATTTTTCTTCTCATAAGATTTAAGTTTGCTAAAAGGGGGAACTGAAAAAAAAATAACTAAATAGCCTATCTCCTTTCATTCTTGAAGAAAAACCCTACAGAAATTCTTTCAATCGGCAAGGATTTCATTATTTTCTTCAACGCCTGAATGAGCTACTAGATGACTAGAAAAATGCATAAATCAGACAGGATTTGAGTTTTGAATTTTTACCGCGTGAATGAAATTTATAAGTAAATTTAGTGTTGGTTTCTTGAAATGTTTTTTTTTATTTAGTGTTGTTGATGTTTTATCCATTCTTCTTGAGTTCATATTAAGCTGGAAATTACAATTTCGAACACTAAATTTTAGTTCACCGCGTTTTCCTTCACAAACAAAGGTATATAACACAGATCAAAGAGATAAAAAAACTGGTCACCAGCACCAGTCAAGAAACGGCAAACGTTAGATGGCACTGGTGTGGTTTTTGTCAACATAAATGACAATTTTTACTCTTATAACTTACCCATACTCTTTGATACAGATGTCGAACTGGCCTATTATGCAATATTAAAAAGGGGTCACATTTTAAGTGTGGAATAAAGCTATTTGTGATGATGGTGCAATATAATAGAAGACAGGGTTGCCACGTTCTTTAAAGGATCTATTTACTGATACTATCAATTCATATTTTAAACAACATTTATTAAATGATCACAAAACCGGCAAGTAATAACAAGAAAAATTCACTAGTTATTTTACAATGTCTTGAATTTCATTTGAGAAGACCAAATGTTTTGAATAATTTTACAACAAGCACCAAGCATGAAAACAATCATGGAAATAAAATGAAGAAAATTTTTCGGTTACCAAAAACTTGCTCAGTTGGACATCTGAATCATACATAATTTGTCTGTGCCTTCCTTGGACGAGCAATTTTCTGTTCAAAATAATCCGAAAACATAATACTTTTTAAAAACCTAAACAAAAACACGAAACTCAACACAAAAAATACAAAACTTGGCCTTTGTAGCGCTCCAGGAAAATATATCATTTATGAAAACATAAATCAGGTTCTATAAACTTTACTAAATCTGAAAAGTTTAAACCAATCCGTCATTTGATAATTTTAGTTTCACTGAGATATAAAGATTTTTAAGTATTATTTCATCAGGCTTAGAACAAAAATCATGTTGAATATGGTTGAAACTAACTTTGGATCTCATTTTTCAAAACTCTTTTACTTTAAAAATGAGGAAATTGCTATCTTTTTCAAGAAGTATTGTTCAGGCAGTAGATACATCAAAAATAGTGCTGTAAATAGTAAAAATGTCGTAGATGATAACCTTGCTTCAATACAAACCAAACAAAGGTTAAGAAAAACTACTAGTTGGGTTGACTTGACTGATAACACACTTCAAAGTCATATGGCCAACATCCTCTTACAAGGGCAAAAGGAGGCACGGACTGAAGTGTGTTTTCATTTGTCGGCCGAGTGACATCAACATGGATAGCCAATCAGGTCAAATTCAACTATGGAGGTGTTGGCCCCACCCCCGGTGCATTAATTGGCCATTAGTTATGATGTCACTTGACTAGCTCCGCCCGGAAAAGGGAGATGAAGACACTGCCCAAACAATCGACAGGGATATCATTAATCAATTTTTTCCCAGGTACGGCAATTATGCAAAATATACAAAAATAAAACAAAATTACCTAAAAACGAAGCCTTAAAATTACCTCGAAACTGATCAAAAAACCATTTTTGATCGTCACAAGCTGATCAACCCCCAACTTCCGGCACAGATATTTTCACAATCGTTTTTTTCCAGGTACTTTTATGTTTCTTTCGTGGCACAATTACTCTTTGGTACGTACTTGAATCCAAAATACACAAAAAGCATAATATTTTAGTTAATGGCAAACCTGCTTCATTTCACACCAATTAACATCTATACTTACAGCACAGATATTTTTATAGCCAGATATTTTTTTTCCAAGTGCACCATTTTTTCTTGTGTAGGATTATTAGTCATTTGTGCGCATTTATACGCAAAATACACGCACATCGCACAAATATATTGCATATGGCAATATTGCTTCATAACAAACCAGCCAAAATTAGCAGCCAAAATTTGGCTGCCAACATTAGCAGCATTACCAGCCAATACTCTGACAATCACTTTCTCTAAGGTAACACAATATTTTTCTCAGAGGATGGCAAGTCACTGATACGTATGTATGTGATATATATGTAATGTATGTATATATGTAGTGTATATATGTATGTATGTAGTGATATATACGTATATCACTGATTATACGTATATTCTACATACACGCTTAAAAGTATTAGGAACGTGAGTTGTGTTTTTTTTTTGTATCAATATTTTACGTCCAGACAATAAGCATATGTCCAGGAAAACTTGCAAAACTTTTCTAAGGGGACAAACCTGCACCAAAAGTGGACAAAATGTGACTAAAAAGGTCCTTTATAAAAAAAATGTCACATTTTCTGAATACTGCAGAAATTTTCATTTTATGTACATTTTTGTTTTCAGCTATGGAGCATTTAAAAGCCACCCTCTGCCCTCACATGTGACTGCCATTCTTTCTGTTTGAAATCAGTCCACGATTGTTTGAATGTGTATTTGTGTTTATTCTCATTAGAGAAAAACATAATAAAATTTCAGATTTAATATTGTGTTGGTAAGGCTGTAAAGCAAAGAAGAAAAGTACTTTATTATTTTCAATAATAACAATATTGTTTCTCTTCGTACAAGCTTCTGCAAGCAACAATGCGAGTGCTAGTGGGTAGCAGTGTGAGTGCTTTTTAGTGATCAGCGGGTATTACTCCTGTTATAGATGATGAAGCTTTTGCAATGGTCACTCATGACAAGGTTATAGCTGAGTCTATTAACCACCTAACGGCCAAAATCATCAAAACAAAGAAGATGGTTGTAACAAAAAAGGAGCCATTTCACAAAAATTAAAGAAGCTTTAGCATTTTTTTGTATCCTACTTTCTAGGGCAATTATGAACGAACGGTTAAAAATAACCAGGCCGCGTTCTAAAGTTGCTGTTTTTACAATTTTGTATTTTTGCGCTGAGGACAGTCGATCGTAGGTCTCGGCCGAAATGTTTGCATTACATTTTCATCTTCATTGGCTGTAAAAATTCTCGCTTTTGTCTGCATTTCGAGTATTTTCTCATCTTGGCAAAAGTGAAATAAATGTCAATATGGCTAGGACACGCTTTGCGCATGAAGGATGACAGATTGTCTAACATTGTTTTTCACTGTTCTTTCATTGTGCCAACCACCTGCGACCAAACAAAAATCAGGTCGTTCCCGAAAGGGGTTGGAGAAGATCACAAGCAAGGACTTAAAGAAACTCCATGGGAGGGAATAAAGAGGGAAGCTTTGAATGTATAGGAGTGAAGGACCAGTATACACAACTGTGTTGACCCCATGCGGCTTGGTGCTGCAATGACCTATTAGTAGTAGTAGCTTTTCATTAGGTTGGTTTCACCTGACAACAAACAAACAAAACCTGACAACTAAAACAAACCGTTTACGTCAAGAGGCTTAAGGGGAGGTACATTGTCATGGCTTTACTCGTACGTACGAGCCTGGCTGCAACTATTAAAATACGGAAGGTAGAATATAAAAAATTACCTTTTTAAAGATTTCAGCTAACCTCGGTTTATCTAGGAGGTCACATTGGTAAAAGGTGATTTTCTTCCCAGTTATTTCTTCAACCCGTTTCAAACTAGCCGCTTGCCCTTCAGTCCCACATACACAATTTGTAAAATTATCAACAGCAATAACCTGAGAGAATAAGTGTTAAATAAAAACAAAATAAAACCTGAATTTAACAATATAGTCTGCGGGCTACATAAAAATAGACTGAATCTTAAGTAACAAGATTGTGATCTTAAATGAATTAGTAGTAATGATTGTCAAATAAAGACTGCCAACCCTATTGTGTTTACTGCAAGATGTATGAAATAACGCTCTTTTAATCAATCTTCAAGTGTAATTTCATTGGGGATAGCAAAGATCTTACCCAATATGCACATATTACGTGAGTTGAATGATTGATCTCGAATGAAAAAGAATAGATGAAAGAATAGACGACAATAAATCAAATAACAGAAAAGAATAGATGAAAGGAATTAGATATGTCGAGCTGAGTCGAGTAAAAACAAAACTGTAAAAAAGAATAACAAAACGAGTAAAAACTGAGTCGAAGCCCAGACCGCAAAGGCCAATTGCCTCCAAAAGCATTTATAAAAATATTGAATATTATAAAAACAAAATTGTAATTGTAAATATTGAATTGTAAAAACAAAATTGTAAAAAAGTAAAACAAAACGAGTAAAAAAATTGAGTCAAAGACCCATTGCCTCCAAAAGTGTTAGCGTTTACAAAAATACTGAATACAAAGTTATCACAATATTGTTCACAAGCTGAATAGGCTAAACAAAAATAGACAAAATCTATTTATCAAAATAGACAAAATCTAAAATAGACAAAAATAGACAAAAAAAGACAAAAATACACAAAAATCTTCGGTAACACTGTAGAGTTAAATGTCGTCAACGAATTTTTTTTCCTGATTTTTTTTTATGTAAAACTTCAATATAAAAATAAATCCAAAGTAATTATTTAGGATTTAGAGAGCTGGTTCTGGAATGGCGGAGATCGATGATTCCGAGAATATTTGTCCATATCAAAATATGGAGCAGAATAAAAACGATTCGAGATTGAATATCCCTTAAAATAGCATGTGGGCTACAGAGAAATATAAGGAAATTTTAACCATTGTTTAGGTGTCATCGATCAACTAAAAAAAAAAAAAAAAATCCAAAATAATCGTTTTTTAGGATTTATAGAGTTGATTCTGAAGTGGAGGAGATCAATAAGTCCGGTTATATTCTCTTTAGCATTTGAATATGCACCCAAATGAAAGACAATTAAGACTTGAATTTCCTAACATAAAATGTCGGCTACCGCGAGAAAGACTTAAATCTAAAAGTTTTTTTTTTCTTTTTTAAGCGGCATCGATGGAAAAATAAAATTTTTTGGGATATCAGGAGATATTTCCGGGAAGAACAGGATTAACAATTCAATGAATATTCTCCAATTTTATCTAGATATCCAGTTGATTTTAAATTCTTATGAATTTTAAAACTAAATTTCCTTGCTGAATTAATCTCCTCCCATTTACTCTCCCCCTCTCCTCTGGATAGCCGTGGCTTCACTGAAATTATTCAGGGATTCTAAGATTCTTTTTTAAAAGAAGGATAAACCCCCTCTTTCCTCCATAAACCTTTACACACCTTCATATATGAGTACAGATTATTCACTACGACAAATAATATTGTCTTATTGTCTTGGAAGGAAATAATAAACTGAGAAAATCATTGAAATAAGCTACCGAAAGCTACGCCGACTTCGCTTTCCAGTTTGCGGAAAAGGCATCAAGTCTGTATAACAGACGATATAACAAAAACAGAGAAACAGAAAATCAGTTTGGTCTGAAAAAAGTGTCAGATAACTTTTGCAACTCATAACGATTAGAATGACCTAGAAAAAAAAAGTCCAAATCGAATATTTCTCACTAAGTTTTCAACTTTGCAACTAATAAACCACCGAATATGCAATAAGATACCTTTACTTTTCATATAATTATCCCTCTGTCTACAGTTATTCAGGGAGGAGAGCTAAGCAACATTTCTCCTTTTGAACAAGAAGAGGGAATATAACAGACACTCTTTTTATGTCTGAAATTCCCTTAGCCAATTGATGCTCAGTCTACTGGTCAAGGGCGCAGCTAGGAAGGAGGGGGGAGTCGCAAACGCTTTGGAATTTTGGGCATCTTTGGCATTTTAATTTAGCTTACATATAAGCATTTGTCGGCCAACTGGATGATTTAGTCGGCATATTCTTTCTACCACACCCTCTATACTAAAACCCCTGCCATCGGTATTTACACTAATACTACGAATTAGTCATTATAAAACGATGTAGAGCCCATACTTGGCAAGATCAACATAAAAGATGTGACTTAAATTCTAATCGGTCGAGATAAGATGACCGATAAGATCGAGATAAGTATTTCATTGATAGAAAAATTTAGAACTAATATTTACTGAATTATATGGTTAATTAAATAGTAGAAATGGAACTCCTAGTAGAGCCAAACTGTAGTACCTTATGGAACAAATTTAAAAAAATTGAAACTGTAATCACGGCTAAACCTACATTTAATCTCTTAGGAATTAATTAGAATTTTCGTCTACTAGACACGGGGGGGGACTTGATAGGGAAAGAAGGTCCAATCGCAGGGGAGTACTTTTATACAGCTATCTATTTTTGGACTATCAATACTATTTTTCCATCAGTTTACCCATAAAGGATGACACGTGTCATAGCCTGGTTGATATTAATATACATAACAGACAGTACACTCCAAAACAATGATATTCACAGTCTAAGGCCAGCTATATTTATGGATATTCGAGCTTCAAAACGCGTATTTGATGCTAGGATAGTGGATATCCATAGCTTAAATGAGCTTAACCGCCATTTTTGTCATGATCCATAAGGTAACCTTTTTGACAGGGGGGGGGTCACCCCTATAAACCAAATTCCTTATGAATTCATGCCTAATGCCAACTTTCATATTTGATTAAATTGGAACTGTACATATGTAACAGCACAAATCGAAGGGAGGGTGATTTCCCCTCCTGTAGCTTGAAAAGTACCCTTTCTTTGTTTTTCCAAAAACTGAAAAAATCCTTGTCTCGGAATTTGAAAAATGCCTTTATATTTGTATTTTCATTAGAAAAATAAAAAAATACATCATCTCCCCTCCCCCCAATATATCTTCAATTGGCACCACTATGCACAACAGAAGAGAGGTTGAGTAATGGAGGCACAGGATGCACCTAAACAGGACTTAAAGCAAAGCTTATATAAATCCGCAAGAAAATTGCAGAAATAGTTCCTAGACATAGACTTGGACTACCCCTACCATTCAGTGGCGCCAATTCACAAAAATTCAGAGGGGGAGGGGCAACATGTATTTTTCAACGTAATTGAAGTGTTGAAAAAATGTCAGTTTTTTAGTAATAAAAGGTACTTTACAATGAAAATACATAAAAAAAACTATTTTTCAAAATCTAGAGGAAGATAAAAATCTATGACCCCCCCCCCCAAAAAAAAAAAAAAATGACACCACTGCTACCGTTGCTAAACTTCCGTATTTTCTGGCAGGGGGCTACTTTGAGAAAATTTAAAGGGGAGGATTTTTTCCACTTTTAAAAAATGACGATACCAAACAATATGCTTTTAGAATTTAAGCATTTGGGTTGTTTCTTTTGGTAAAATTCTAGTTAATTGACTTCTTGCTGTCTGAGAAAGGGTTTAGGTTAGGAAAATGAAACTTTCAGGGATGAATCTACAGACGAAAGTATGTCTCAGGAAGGTGTTTTGAAGCAACTACCTCCACTCCTTCTCCCTCTAGATGGCCCTGACCTTTGATGACCTTTAAAAATATGTGTGTTATAAAAGTGAAACCTTGCAAAATAGATCTTCTGCTTAATTGAAGTACAACAAAATTGTTTTCAGCATCATTACTTTGCTCAATTCCATTTTATAAGGTTTTAAAGATATACAAATTTCCTAAATTTGATTTAAATTAAAAATTTCCTAAATTTTGAAAAAAAAACATTGATATGGCTCAAAATTCTACTCAAATAACAGGAATTGCATTTTTCAGAACTAAAGGCAGAGAAAAAGCAACTAGTAACTGAAAATTAAGGTAAAATGTTGTTTTGTCAAAATTTCAATAGGTATAGACCTGCCATGTAGGCAATTTCAGGGCCCTCTAGAGGGAGAAGGAGTGGAGGTGGGTACTTCAAAATACCTTCCCGGGACATACTTTAGCCTGTACATCCATCCCTGAAAGTTTCATTTTCCTAACCTAAACCCTTTCCAAGACAACAAGAAGTCAATTAACTAGAATTTTGCCTTTCTTTTTTTAATAAAAAATGCCAAAATTTTATTGTTTAAGAATATGTGATTACAATTGCCACCCTAATGACAACTAACGGGGCCTTTATTTTCTGACAGTGTATCCTAAATATAAAATTGAACATAATATGACTTACCTCATATCCAGCCTCCACTAACTCAAGCACAGTATGGGATCCAATATATCCAGCACCGCCAGTAACGAAAACGGTTTTAAAAGGAGGCATCTTCACCCTGCAACAACATACCCAATACTCAACGTGTTAACTTAGATTTACATAAAAAAATGACACAGTTACAAACTGAATAGATAAGCACTTATGAAATTCACTTACGGTATTCCCATATCTCTGTAAGAAAATCGCCAAGGATTAGTAGTCACCAGTAGAGTACCTGAAATTAAAATGTCCAGCAGGTTTGTAGCTGATTCCGCTATTTTGTAATTACAAATAACTGGTTCCGCCACGTTGCGTTCACCGCAAATCGGGCTTGGACTAATTATGAAAGGAGAATTTTTATTTTAATGAGCCAACTACGAATTAATTTCGTGTTACGAAGTCAAAAATACAACGGAAGAAGATGAATGTCAATTTATGTGATTCAGGGACAATTTAAGTGATTTCAATGGGAAAAATTAGAAACCTACTACTAAAAACTCATTGTAGCACCAAACCGTCAAGGGCGAATACAGCACGCACACACCTCCTCCATCCAAATCTATTCATAGCCTGCCTCTTCACACCATCCCTAGAAATCAAATTTTCTTTTTAAATCCTTCCCTAGTCTGGGACCTACTTTTTCAGTTGGCCATAGATGTTTTACCTCTTCACACCCTCCCTAGAAATCCAATTTTCTTTTTAAATCCTTCCCTAGTCTAGGACCTACTTTTTCAGTTGGCCATAGATATTTTACCTCTTCATACCCTCCCTAGAAATTCAATTCTCTTTTAAATCCTTCCCTAGTCTGGGACCTACTTTTTCAGTTGGCCATAGATGTTTTACCGCAAAGAACCGAAGAGTTTTCGCCATCTGCCTTCCCTCATCCGCCCCAAATGCGGAATAGAATCAAACTTTTTGAACAGCTTATGAAATACGATCAGTCAGAAAAATGTACGAGGTAATCCTTATAATTTTTAACTTGACAAATTATGGGGGGACTGGTAGGATTATATTCTGACTCTTCAATCATACAAATGGGAAATCTTTGCATGACTCAGATTAAAGAAGTGTAATTATTATGCATACCTTTCCTCCAAAGACCAGATTGGAGGAGGCAAGGACCATCCTTGGGTTTCCGACTTCTTTACAACAAATCAGGTCAGAGCAGGGCTGTATCCAGGATAATTTTCCGGCGGGGGACAAAAGGTTTTTTCCAAGGGGTTCAAACCTAATAGCCCGCCCTGGATATGGCATCAGGTCTCGGTCAGTATTCAATATTGTTCCAGTGTACCGTAAAAAAGAAGTTGCTAGCCCTCCAAAATTTTTATAATGGTAGCTCATAAACAAACTTGTGTACAATAGACTGACTCGAAATACATACTTCAGCTCTTCAGGTTCAGGAAAGGGTAGTCCCTAAACATGTTCTAGCATACCTGCTCGGAAAATTCTAAAATTCAGCGCAAGAGAAATATTACTTGAGTAAATTGGTAGATTTGGGAGTTCCCTGTGATACTATCCGCTTTAATTGAGAGGCCCACTGGTGGAAGGGAAGTAGATTTTCCCTATTTTTTCAGTAAAACCACAAATTCTCGACTGCTAGTCCCCTGCGAGGATTCGCTAATCGACTCTTTGTCTTTGAGACGGTCAGCCAACACAGAGGCTTTCAAAATAATTTTTAAGGTATCGAATTCCCTTAAGCATTACAGCCTAAAGTACAATTTGAAATTGCCTGCTCCTTGCTTGAACGGAGCTTTCCATTCAAAAGCAGAAACACCGCTCAAAGAAACGAGAAATTGGTGGAGCAGCTTCAGAAACTCTTATTTGTTTTAAACTTAAAAAATCTACTCTACAAAAATCGAAGACCATCTCTTTTCACCCCATAAAAGACTTGTTCACAGCTTTCCAAAATGTTCAGCGCTCATCAATGCTTTTTATTCATGCCTTTTATTCAGATGGATAAAAAAGGGATGAGAACAAATGTTTGGTTCTGATTAGCCTAAATATTTTGGCCTTATTACCCCAGCTGAAATTTTAATCCATTCACAGTGAAGTAATGAGGTAAATCAAAAGACAAAATATTCACCCAGGCTATCAAAAGTGTATCTGCAATGTCTCGAGAATGACTGGTGAGATTGATTAAAACTTTTAGGGAGTCTTTGAGGAGGACAAAGGGACTTAAATACCTAGTTCAGGGAAAGGGATAAGAGTACCAATTTTTTTTTTCTAAACACGGGATCGCTCGAAAAAAGATAGATTTTTTTTTTCAAATCTTGAAATTTCAGATTACTGATGCATGCACTCATTCCTCACTTCAATATTTTTGTAAACCTCAAAGCAATCCGATCAGATTCCGATCCGATCAGGCTTCCTAAAGGTTGGCGATATCCAAGAGCGGGCAAAGCGTTATCAAATCCGATCCAAGTGCCGTCGGGAAGTTATCCAACCTTATATGGCGCAGGGCATGATTTAAAACCCCTGCCCTGAGGGATGGGGGGATTTGTTATCCTTTGAGTTTAAGACATAATTTCCAGACCTTTCAAATACGTTGAACAAAACGGCTATTTCAAAATGTAGATTGGATGGCCTTGAGGAAATGGGGGATGCAGGACGGGGATTAGTTGCTCTCCAATCACTTTCGATTATTGAAAAGGCCACTATCCCTTTCAATTTCCAATCGAATGAGCCCTTTTTAAAGTTTCTACGAAAACGCTTTCTATAAGAACCTTATATGGCCCAAGGGCATAACTTACTAACCATGTCCTGTGAGCTGTCAGGAGTACGTCATCCTCAAAGACATGATTTCCAGACCTTTCAACTACGTTAAACAAAATGGCTATATCAAAATAATGATCGGACGTGTTAGGGGAATGATGGGCGTGGGGAGGGGGCATTCATTATCCGATCATCTTCGACTTTAAATAAGGGGACTACGACAACACTTTCTATACAAACTTTATATGCTCCCAGGGTATAACGTATAACACTTGCCCTGAGGACTGTGGAGGGACAACTATGTTGAACAAAATGGCTACCTCAAAATCTTGATTGAATGTGTTTGGGGAAATGGTGGGCGTGGGAGGGGTGTTAGTTGCCCTCCAATCACTTTTGACTATTAAAAAGGGTACTAGCCTTTTCAATTTCCAATCGAATGAGCCTTTTTTGAAGTTTCTACGACAAATCCTTCGATAAAAAGTATTATCGAATATATATATATATATATATATATATATATATATATATATATATATATATATATATATATATATATATATATATATATATATATATATATATATATATATATTCATTTTGCCAACATTGTTCTTTACTTAGGCAGCGCTATTTCGCTGTCTATAATAAACATGCTTTTCTTACTTTTGTCTTAAAAGTTCTTTATAGTTTTCAATGGAGTTTCAGGATTTAGACGGAAAAAAGGCTTGGCTTTTCGTAGATATTATATATAGGATAAACAAGTTTTTTTTTACTGAAAGTAAGCGGCAGCATTAGAGCTTAAAACGAACAGAAATTATTCCCTATATGAGAGGGCTATCCCTTCCTCGACCCTCGCTCTTTACACTAAAGACGATAGGGAAAAGAAGACGGCAGGGCAAAGGACAGAGCTTTCAGTTTGTGAAGCTTATTATCATTTTCGAGGCACATCCACAACCTCCCCCCCCCCATAAAATCAAAATGCGTTTCATGCAGAAGCAATGTTTCGTTAATTACAGCTTGAAGTTACTAGTTTGCATAGAAAATAATAGCAAATTTTGTCTTGACAGAGAATAAACAAGGGGTTTGAATTCTAAGAATTTTGTAAATGTGCAATTGAGTTTCTTGTGGTTTTTAACGGTTTTAAAAAGTAGAGAGTCAAACTTTAGCGTAAAATCGGGGCGTTGATGAGGGAGCAGTCCCTTTCATATACGAAGTAATTTCTGTTCGTTTTAGGTTTTAATGTCGCTCCTTACTTTCAGTTTAAAAAAAAACTTTTTTTTTATTTAATTGATTGTAAAGCCTACTTTTTCTTACTTTTCTCTTCAATTACGTTATAGTTTTCAATTGGTGCTAGACTTCAGATAGAATGAAAATACGGCTTTTCATGTATATACAAATTTTGACCAAAAAGGTTGACCCCCCCCCCTCTTCCTGATGAATGAAAAACATAAAATTAAAAATACTAGAATCAAGGACAAATTCAATTGCTCCAGCAATGCCAAGATACAAACATCTGGCTCGACTGCTATGGGAGGGTCAGAGATCGATTCCCGCTTAGTATATTTAATTTTCCTGGATTCAGACATTGTGCCGGGTTTTTTGCCCAGCTGGGAGAGGGTGCGGAAACTTTCAGTTGAAATTGGTATATCTATGATAAGACAACCTTTCTATAAGAAGTAGTGCGCAAGCGCACTGGTCAAAAAATAACAGACCGGGAGGTTACGGAAGTGAGACAATGTAATGACGGTACACACATCGGTGCTACATAATACTTAAGAGATTTTTTCTTCGGGATTTCTTTTTCTTTCAAGGCGTTTTTCTCCTTTCAAGGCGTTTTTCCTTCTTTCAAAGCTGCTTTTTCAATGCGTTTTTTAACTTCGGTATTTTTCTTTTAAGGTATTTTTTTTCATTTTGAGATTTCATTTTTCTATCAATAAGTTCTTCTCAGGGAACCTTTATATTCTAATGATTTTTGTCCCCATTAGGATTCGAACCGGCATTTACATTCAATAGAATGGAGCGTTAAACAGGTGGACTATGAAAACCTTTCTAATGTTATGATTCAGGAAATAAATTCTACAAAATAACCACTCATGGAGAAATCCCTGTCCCGCTTACAAAACTAATTAAGCTATTGATTACGTGTTTCCTATGACTGCAATAATTGAGATACAAAGGGGAAAATCGATTACTAGGGTTTGGTTATATATGCAGCGCATCTGCTTGCTAAGTAATGCTATAGAAGGGTATTATAAACCCAGACAAAGCGGTTCTTCACTTCTTAGCAATATGAGCTTTTTTGGGGGGGGGTCCTTCTTAGAAACTTTCAAGGGATGTTTTCTTAGAGAATGATATATATATATATATAAATATATATATATATATATATATATATATATATATATATATATATATATAGGAAAATACATAGGAACATATACATAGGAAAATAATCCTTCTTGGAGAGCGTTTAGAGATGTTTTCTTAGAGAATGATCTAAATTTGCTCAAAACATAGGAAAATGGGGACTCACGACTTGTGACTTGATTCTATATTTTTTTTCTTAATTCTTGGTATAATTTTCTCTCAATTCCCAGCCTATGACACTCAATGGCTATCATGAGGCATCCCATAGCGGGTATTATTGCACTTATGGTATTTTCCTGCAATAATATTTATTTAAACTAGAATTGACCATTTAAATTTAATGAAAAAATCTCCATTAGCGTTTCTTCTGATGACTCCTAGCAATTGAAGCCAGCGTGGCACAATGTACCACCCCCGGTGACACCCCCTGGGGGCAAAACTATCACACATAAGGGTCTTTCAGCCTTTCTCTCTCAAAAACAAATTTATAAACTAAAAAATGACAATGGTTTTTTATTTTAACAGCAGAAATTTGCCATTTCATTACTAGATTGCGATGTCCCATGGTAATTCCCAGCCTATGACACAAATGGATGACACACGCCACCCTCTAGCAGACATCATTGCACCCATGGCATTTTTAAGGAATTTGTCAGCAAAAATTTTCGTTTAGACTACAATCGATAGTTTAAACTTAACGAAAAATATCCCCATTATTGTTTCTTCTGATAAGTCCTAATAATTGAGGCCAGCGTGGCACAATGTACCAGCCCGGATGATATCATCAGGGGGCATATTATCACACTTCAGGGTTTGTCAACCTTTTTCTCTCAAAAAATAAATATATAAACGAAGAAGTGACCTTTTTTTATTTGGACAGCAGAGACCTGCCATTTTATTGTTAGATTGCGATGTTCCATGCCAATTCCCAGCCTGTAACACTCAATAGCTGACCCATCCCCTAGCGAGCAATTCAAGCGGGGACCCCTAACACACCATTCCACCGGGGACCTAGAAACCAATTCCATTGGGACCGTATAGAGCAATTTCAGCGGGGCCCAGTAACATCTAATTCCAGCGGGGCCCCTCTAGCAACTAACTCTGGATTGAAGATTGTTATTAGAGATAAATTTGAACAAAATTATGAATTATTTCTGCGAAGTTTTAACGGAACTACTACGTTTCTGTGAGCCAAGGTTATACATATTCATGCCATCGTGACAATATGTGGCTAGTCCACCCTAGCAAGTAATTCCAGATGGGGAAGGTAGCTATTATAGAAAAAATTAGACCATATTTCTGAGAGGCCTTATTGAAAATGCCTCATTTCTTTGACTGGGTGTTCGATTTCAGTCCCACCTTCTCTGAAAAATTCTTTTAACACATCCCACCTTAACTTTAAGCATGGAATTGTTTATGGAACTTGTTGCGTGCAGATTTTTGTTTGTGAAACTTGTTGCGTGCTGATTTTTGTTCGTGAAACTTGTTGCATGTTGATTCTTTTCTTCGTAAAACTTGTACACTGATTTTTCTTCTCGTAAAACTGATTTTGTTTATGGAACTTGTTACGTGCTGAATTTTGTTCGTGGAACTTGTTGCATGATGACTTTTGTTCGTAAAAATTGTAACATGTTGGTTTTTTTCAATGTAAAACTTGTAAATTGATTTTTCTCCTCGTGAAACTGATTTTGTTCATGGGACTTGCTGCACAAATACTTACAGAAAATAAAGCCAGCTTCACGCTTCAGCTCTCAAAGATCAGGTCAACGGATTTTTAAGAGTACAAGGATTAGGATATAGCCTACACTGTCACCTATATTTAAGTTAAAAAAACGTCCAGTATCACCATGGCAGATGAACACTCATAATTTTATTCCATTCTTGAACGTCATATATGAAAATTAGCAAAACATCAACAAGCCCCTTTGACACACATTTACAAATAAACAGTGTTTGGACAACTCCCTCTCTCTCTCTCTCCCTTAAAGTTTACACCAAATAAACTTTCTGATTCAAAAACTTAGACGAGTGATCAGGAACAGGCTCAGCGTTTCCGGGAAAGTTGGAAAAGAACATATTTTTAGTACAGTTGAAAAATGGATTTACCCTACGTGTTTAGAAACAAAAACTTAGAGGATAAGACACAGACTCTTCTAAAGCATGATAATGTTCCATTTCTTGTTAGAACGTCCCTTTCCCAAAGCGTTCCTACAAATTCTTGAAAGTCAGGATGGCTTGACCTCATGAGACACCTAAGAAATATGGAATGATTTTTTTGGTACAACCTTTTAACTAAGACCATGTTACATGGATATTACAGCCTAATTGCAGATTAAAGAGTAAACAAATAAAGAGTAAAAGAAAAGAATCGCGTCGTCTTGATGGACTCTGTGGTTTGCACCATGGAAGTGACTGTCTTTTGGGTCATCTTGAGCTTTTGTTTCAGATTATCTTATCAAATACTAGGTAAGTATCAGGTCTTGTACCTGATATTTTTTTGTACCTGCATTGTTACTTCTTTGTTAAAAAGAGGGGAAACCCCGGCAGACTGCGTGTCTCACCGTCCTATATCTATGTCACCTGTTCTGTGTAAACTGATGGAAATGTTCTTTATTGACGATATTTCAAGTAAATGTCGTACTCATGATAATCAATTTAGTTTAAAAAAGTATCGGTCGCGAGCACGCCCATTATATTTTAGCTAATATACTTATAGAAGCTGATGCGTTAAGTGAGTGCATTTTCCTGGCAAGTCATGATATCCGTAGGGCATTTGACTCCGGAATTGACTATCCGGGCATTTGACTATCCGGCTCAGATATTACTTGCAGCACATAAGTGCCTTCGTAATACAGTAATATAGTGCTATAATAGTAATACAGTGCTTTTCGTAATATGTACAGTTAAAGTGCCTTCTAGAAGTGGACAAATTATTCTGCATAACTCAGTACCAGTAAGAAAAAGGATCCGACAGGGTGCTATTTCGTCACCACTGTTGTATAATAATAGCGTCCTTGAGAGCCAGAATCCAGTAAAAAGAAGTTTTATTTTCCGGGACATGGATCTCTCACTATTAAATTATGCGGATGATATTTTAAAGACGAAACATTGCCTTTCTTAAATTGAAGAAAACTTCGACATACTTAGCACAGCATATAAACAGATCAGTCTCGCATTTAAACAGTTCGTGTAAGGAGCGACCCGGCTCAATAGTAAACGAAACTCTAAAAAACGGAATTTTGATGCTAAAAGATACATCAAAAGAATCGGATTGCTATGCTGATTTTAAATATATATGTTTCATCAAATTTAATCTTTGTCATCAAAAGTTAAGAGCCCGAAAAAATTTGCCTTATTTTGGGAAACAGGGGAAAATACCCCATAAAGTCATAGAATCTTAACGAAAATCACACCATCGCATTCAGCGTATCAGAGAGCCCTGTAGCAAAAATTTCAAACTCCTATCTACAAAAATGTGGAATTTCGCATTTTTTGCCAGAAGACAGATCACGGGTGCGTGTTTATTTGTTTGTTTTTTTCTTTCCCTCAGGGGTCATCGTATCGACCAAGTGATCCTTGAATATCGCAAGAGGGCTCGTTCTAACGGAAATGAAAAGTTCTAGTGCCCTTTTTAAGTGACCACAAAATTGGAGGGCACCTAGGCCTTTGAATATCGCAAGAGGGCTCGTTCTAACGGAAAGGAAAAGTTCTAGTGCCCTTTTTAAGTGACCAAAAAATTGGAGGGCACCCAGGCCCCCTCCCAGGCTCATTTTTTTCCCAAAGTCAACGTATCAAAATTTTGAGATAGCCATTTTGTTCCGCATAGTCGGAAACCCTAATAACTATGCCTTTGGGGATGACTTACTCTTCCACAGTCTCTGGGGGAGGGGCTGCAAGTTACAAACTTTGACCAGTGTTTACATACAGTAATGGTTATTGGGAAGTATACAGACGTTTTTAGGTTTTTTTTTGTTTAGGGGTGGGGTTGAGGGGAGGGGCTATGTGGGAGGATCTTTCCTTGGAGGAATATGTCATGGGGGAAGAGAAATTCAATGAAAAGGGCGCAGGATTTACTAGCATTTTTATTAAAAAAAACAATGAAAAAATAAACATGAAAAAGTTTTATTCAATGGAAAGTTAGGAGTAGCATTAAAACTTAAAGGAACAGAGATTATTACGCATATGAGGGGTTCTTCTCCTCCTAAATACCTCGCTCTTTGTGCTAAAGTATTTTTAGTAATTTCAACTATTTATTCTACGGCCTTTCTGATTCAGGGGTCATTCTTAAAGAATTGGGACAAAACTTGAGATTTAGTGTAAAGAACGAGGTATTAACGATGGGACAAACCCCCTCATATACATAATAAAAATATAAGAATATAAAAGTTTGTTACGTAAGTTAATTCTGAAGTTACGTATATTTTTCACTAATAAAAACGTTCGTTAGAAATTAAAAGTTCTAGTTGCCTTTTTAAGTAACCGAAAAATTCGGAGGGCAACTAGGCCTCCTTCCCCACCCCTTATTTCTCAAAATCGCCTGATCAAAAGTAAGAAAAAGCCATTTAGCCAAAAAAAAGACTTAATATGCAAATTTAATTTTAATAATTTAATTTTAATAATTTATGTACGGAGAGCCAAAATCAAACATTCATTAATTCAAAAACGTTCAGAAATTAAATAAAAAAAAACTAGTTTTTTTAACTTAAAGTAAGGAGCGACATTAAAACTTAAAACGAACAGAAATTACTCCGTGTATGATAGGGGCTGATCCCTTCTCAACGCCCCGCTCTTTACCCTAAACTTTTTTTTACTGTTTAATAAAGTAGAATTGAGAGAGAGAGAGTCAAACTTTAGCGTAAAGAGCGGGGCGTTGAGAAGGGAACAGCCCCTTTCATACACGGAGTAATTTCTGTTCGTTTTAAGTTTTAATGTCGCTCTTTACTTTATGTTAAAAAAAATAGTTTTTTTAATTTAATACTAATAAAAGTGAAGTTGTTGTATTTTGCAGAAAAGGGAGCGAATTCATGGGACCGTGTTGACAAGTTTGGTGATGATGATGAGGTTTTATCCAATTCTATTGTTTATTTAGGAATGCCTATTGGGTCAAATATAGTTTTTACATGTATTCTACAGGTAAATCATTTTGGAGAAAAGCTCATGGCGTTCTATCAGCAACAAAAAAATATAACCGGCAGGTTCGAGCCTGGCTACACAATACTTTGGTTATACCTTATTTTCTAGCTATGCCTCCATTTTTGAATATCTTTTCCGAGAGTGACGAAAAACAGCTGCGCTCAGATTTATAAATATACAAAATTTCTGCTCAATTTAAGACCAGGAAAGAAGGAATCCGTCAGTGTCGGGTTAGTTCGGTGTTGTAGATCCCATTGCAGTTCTCATTAGACGTCAGACTTAATTTTTAAAGTCAATTAAGTCCAGTAGCCTTGTCATCGTGATTCATCCTTAAGTGTCTTTGTGTATTTTTATAGTACCTAAACTGTTGTTCCTTTTTGTTTATTTATTTAGTCCGTTTGTGGTTTTGTACCGTTTTTCGAATGGGCAATAAATTTATCAATCTATCTATCTAATTTTACGGCGCAAACAAAGCTCACTGCATAAAGGGAGATTTCCGGCTTCTCTAAATTCGTTCTTTCTTGAAAAACGAAGATCTTGACTTGTTTTTTATGTGATACCTTTCTCCGGCAAGCCCTCCTCCCTCCACCCCAAGGATCTGACCTGCATCCACATATGATAGTAGAAAAAAAGACAAGTATGAATGTGTTGTAATACAAACAGAAAACCTTCCTTTCAATCATCTTTATGTTCAATGTGGAATGACCGACACAAAAGCAAATTTCCTTCAATAAAATAAATATGGATAAATAAAACGCGTGGAAAAATAACAGACAAGCTAGTGAGAAAATGCAATGTCCGAGAAATAAGTTAAAATGTCTTCGATTGTAAATTCCACAGCAATTAAAGCCCCTGGGTAACATCTTTGAATCATTTCTTCAAGCGATTTATATTGACGAATAAATTCTTCTTGCATAGCCCTCCATACAATTTGAAGCAAGTTCGCCTCTTCAGATAAATCCTTTTCAACTTTTTTGTAGAGGTTGGCAAGACCCCTTTTGACTTCTTTCCCAGGGTATTCGGCAATCACCTTCCGAAGCTCCTGTTTGCTAAACTGAGCCTGGTAACTAATTTCTGATTCTTTTACCCCTTGATTAACCTTTGCTTGTACGCGTTCAAAGTAGTTATTTAGTCCAATCAGAGGCTGGCCAAAGTAATGACTAACGTAATCTTTTAGTGCCTCCGTATACCGTACTTTGGCCTCTTTTTTCTCAGCTTCAAGGGCACTGATTTTCAACCTTGACATCATTTGATGAAAAAAATAAAAATTCTCCATTCTAATCACTTCAAAGGGTGTTTTCCCGTGTTCGTTAGACAAACGCAAAATCGCAGCAAATATAGATTCAACGAGGTTAACATAACATTTGTCTAATTCAACACGACGATCATATCCACGGAAAGCAGCCTCAGCAGCATTAGCAAAATCTTCAAAATTGGAAACAACGGCCAATATCCCACATTTGCTACGTTTTGGGGGCTTGGCCTCTTGAATCGACTGTATTTGGGCAAGCATGAATCGATCAAATGCCCTTTTAATCTGAATTAAAACAGTACCAAAAGTAACGCTTAGGAAGGAACCTGTATCTTGAGCAGACAAAACATGCTGTGTCAATCTCACTAACGCATATAGTACATAGAAGTTATCTAATTTTTCATAATAAGCGATAAATTTTACTAGTTCTGTCTCGACTGATGGAAATATTTTTGACATCAGCTTCCTTGTTTCCTCACTTGCTTGTTTCATAGTTTTCGACTTGAAAACGACAGAACTATCTTGTTCAGAGCTCATTGTTGGGTCCAAGAGGAAGTAACTGGTACTGAATTCTTGTTCCGAAAGACAAACAGGTTCTAATTCCGAGAGGACTGATTCAAGAAGCTCGTCAAACTTTTTCCTATCATTCATATCGACTTCGATTGACCACTGATCTTTTTCGATTCCAAGCAATGACTGATGCTGAGAAGATCCAGAAGCAGGGGATGATGGGTCTAGACGTTTGACTCCACCAGTATCACCACTTTTCATCTTCTTCTCCTTTACATTATAAATTTTTAGCCTTGCTTCTTCAAAAAACTGTGCACTATTTCTATCATACAACTTTGCCATACTACTAGCATATGTATCACGTAAATCCGAATATACAGAAGGTTCCATAACTTTCAGCCAATGAATGAGATCTACATAAGGCAGAAGTTGATTATGAATATAACCATGTTTCTGAAGACTTAAATTTGAGCTTCTTGAGCTGTAACTTGACTGACTCATTGTATCACCAGCATCATTACTATAGTGAACAAATAAATTGGACATATATCTATGAATAGATCCAGATAGTCGATTCTTAAGCCTGTTAATTCTTTGAAGTTGGTCTGCTATGCCTTTCATATTTTTAAGCTCAGGAGGGAAATCTGCAAAAATAGCTCTTTGCAAAACTCTCGCCGCTTCACGGACAGCAGCGAGTCCTGGCCCAGGTGTCAAGTCAGGATTATTAATAACTGCGTAATGCGAGTTACTTACATCCAAGTGCTCTACAACACATTCCAGTGTTTCTAAAAGCAACCTATGATTCTGCTGAGTTGTCTGAAGGGATACCGTTTTTCCAACAGAAGACATGGCGTTTTGCGCCTCTTTTAACACATTTGCATAGTGAACCAAAGCCAACTCAATTTCACTTGCTTGTTTCTCAGCTAGTTCTAACGTTGACAGTACAGCAACAACCTGATCTTCTGCACCAATCAGCTGTTTAATATTAACACTCTCTAGTTGAGCAAGCTTTTTATAAATAAAGTCAGTAAATGATTCACCACCACTGATTACTGTCTGACAGTCATTCAATAGCTTTTCAAGTGTTGCTTCTTCTTGTGGAGATATAGCTTCTTCTTCAATGCTTGACTGTAGAGAAAGTACTGACATTAGAGGAGACGTAGATCCCATATCTGCTTTTAGCTCTAAGAAGAATTCAGGGGGAAGGTTTAAAAACTGTGGCGACTGTCTTAAATTAAATCGTTCACTCAATTTAGCTAAGGTCAATAGAAATGAAAATCGTTCTTGTTTGTTACTGGAAGACCATTTATAAGTTTTATCAAAAACTAAGTCAAAGTCTAAGCAATTCTTGTCACTGTTCTTTCCATCAACTGTATTAAGCTCTGACAGGTTCCAAGCCCTTTTCTTAGAATAAATATTCTTTTCATTTTTCTTTACTTGTGTAATATTTGCTCCTATTCTATCCTTCCAAATTGATACGCATAGGAAAGAGTCACTATGTCCACCTTCCTTCTTACGCTTTCCGTGGGCATGTTTTGACTTTGTGACATGTACAAAGGTTTCCAAAACTTCATTATTTGGTGCAAATATGTCCCTTTGCAAATTTAATCGGATGCCCTGTGCTGCCATCTTACAAAAGGACCTGCAAATAAAAGCTCAATAAGAAGGTTTTACAGTTAAAATTAACATTTAGAAAAATCACTTTGGTAATAAAATCCCTTCTTATTGAGCATTTTACTTGCGTTTTGATGGTTGGTCTTACTTTGGCCTTCTTTAATACAAGATTTGCTGTTCACCATGTTTCACCATAGGACATTTTTAAGCACTCTGTACAGCCCTTGTCTAAAGGTGAAACACCTTAAAACAGGAGGGATATTACATTTAAAGTCAATTCAAAGGACCCCCCAGTAAGACCTACGAAATTTGGACGTAAAAGCTTCTTTTTTTGTCTAATTTTCACATTCCTAACTTATTTCTATAGGCCCGACAGTTTTGAATGCATTCCCAGAGTATATAAGGGAGTCTGAGAGTCCCCTACAGCATAAGTGCCGGTTAAAAGTGCATTTTTTAACGATAAATGATCAAAATGTTAAAGAGAAGCGTATTGAATGCGAGTGGGCTATCCGGAATTTTTCAGGTCTGAGTTATTATCTGAAAATTTTTTTGTGTAGGCCTATTTGATAAGTTAGCATTATTGATGATTGAAGTAATATGAATATAGTCACTATTATAGGCTAGAACGGCATTTTTGCGACTAATTGTTGTGTATGTGATATAAAGGTTTTAAATAAAAACCTACCTACCTAAATAATAAAGTACACAACTTGTATATTAGAAAACTATTGCCTGAAAACACAATTTTTCGGCATTTTAAGTGCCCTCCTTTCTGAGAAAAAAAAACAACATGAAAAAACAGATACTCCTCTTAAAACAATTGCTGTATACAGTGATAAAAGTACGCAAGAGGCAAAAGCGTGTTTTTTTTATTTCTATACTTGTTGACCATATTAAACCATTTTATAACTAAATTGCTCAAGCTATCTTTGCTTGGTCATAAGGTCACATCTTTGTAGACTAATATAGGGACCAAGAGGATGATTTTTTGTATTCTTGAATCGCCAAAATATTAAACTCACTGAAAAAACAACAACATGAAGACAACCATAGGGGCGACGTCATAAGAAGAGCCAAAGACCCTAGCACTTATTGGGGGGGGGGCAAAAGATTTTTGGTTTAATAACCATAACTTTGTCCCAGGTGCTTTTCCATCCTCTAGATTTGGAACGACACCGTTTTTGGTATTTTAATAGAAAAATAAACAAGTTGCTCTCCCCTTAGGTTTTCAAAAATACGTTTTGCCCCTCCCCGGCATTTTTGTGAATTGACACCATTGCTGCGAGGGCCAAATACCTGAACTGTCAATCATAGAAAAGGAAGTAAGTCATTGGAGATGGCAAACAGCATATATATTGTTCAATTTTCAACTAAATTGCTATTTATAGATTTTTCCTGTTGCCCAAGGCAAAGAAGGTCAAACATTAAAAAGGGCCAACACTCTTAAGCACTACAAAAAAAGCTTAGGTCTTTTACAAGCTGCCAACCATAACAAGCATGGCCAGTGAAAGAAGGTGAAAAACGGATGGAAGTCTAAGAGTCTTGAATCAGAATTTTGTTTATTTGTGAAATACATCCTCAAAATTCTGTAGCTTAGACTTAGATCATTTTGGCGTCAGGAATTGTTTGCTGTTTGTATTTCTAGCTCATCATAAACATTCTGCAGCTTGGATACACCTCCTTTTTGAACCAACTCAGAACTTAGATCGTTTCTATACCTAATCAGGACTTAACTCGTTTCTGCACCGAGTCAGTGAATTGGCTATGCAGCAAAATTCTGCTTCAAAGACTTAGCCTGCTTTTCAACATTACCATGATTCAACCATGATTAACTCCTTTGATTCAGCAGCTTGGACTTAACCGTGGGCCAATGTATGCCTTCAATTGTACACTGGTATCTCAAATCCTTTACAAGATGCTGGTTTTCGCAAAGTGACATATGGTCACTTTTTCAGAGTCAACACACTACCGTTGTCTCTGTCTCCCTTGCATTATCATTATTATAATTGCCAGCCACAGTGTATGTAAATAGTATGTAGAAACTGGGGAGGAGTTCACTCAAATCAAAATTGGAGGTTTTCTTGCCATTTGTAAGGATCAAACGGGATTGGAGGGCAACCAGCCAACTACCCGTGCCCCCCCCCCCTCGTGCTTCATATAACCTCCAAGATATCGAGAACAAATTTGCAGATAACCATTTGTCTCAAAAGAGTTAAAAGGTCCAATAGAAATGCCTCCAGGGATTACAAGACCGATTAGCTCTGGAACAGAGGCCCTAAATAATTCCCATTAGCCATTGTTAACAGACGAGTTCCATAGTGGAAAAATAGCCACATTTTATCTTGGCCACCAGATTGGCCTAAACATTCAAGAATTCCTCCATGTGCCAAGAGGAGCACATGTTTTTGTTGGGAGAGAAGGTATCAGTGGGCCAGAAAATTAGCCAAGAAACGTTTTGGTGCTTATCAGTTTTAAACAAACAACCGAATGTCCATAGATGAAGGGTATCTCGTGTAACTTTCTAGAGTCTTCATGTAAAACACCTATTTCAACAAATCCCCCTCCACTTTATTCAATTGTTTGGAGCAGAAAACAGCCTGTAGTCTGTGTCAAAAACAATGTACAATGTTTGAATCATCAGAATTAGTATTGGAATCAAGAAAATTTACTGAATTCTTAGTTTTTGACAGGAGATGTGTTTTAGTTTAAACTCAAATATAGTCTATTCAAACATATCCATTTAATAACATGAGGCTCTTCACTTGAGTGCCAAATTTCAAAAGGGTACAAAATTAAAACTATTACAAGTCATAAATAGTCTAAATCCTGTTAACATTAATAATAATAGTCTAAAGAAAGGAAATATTTCTAGAACTCTAGAAATTTGTATCGCTCAGAAATCTAGCTTTGGACTCACTTTTTTTCAACCAGCAGTGTGGCTGGGTCCCCCTTACAAGCAAGGGGTCTTTGGGTGAGTATATCTACCTCTTGGAAGTTCTGCACTTTTTTACCGAAAATATGAACAGCGTTGTCAAAATGATGATATTTCAGGGGAGGGAAATACCATTTTTGGCTTTAGAAAACCAACTGCCGAACAGATTGGACTTTGCATGACACAAATATCAAATTGATCTAAGTTATACATGCATAAATCAAAATAGTGGGTAAGTTGAAGAAAACAAGGTAAAAAGATAAAGTTATGTAAGGCCCAATCGATTTTATGCCCCTCATTTTCAATTATATTCATAGATTCTCAAGAAAAAATCTTTTTCTACATTGCAGTCCAGTTTTAAAACAATTTCTACATGGCAGTCCATTTTAAAAACAAGTTCAAAAGAATTATATATATATATATATATATACATATATATATATATATATATATATATATATATATATATATATATATATATATATATATATATATATATATATATATATATATATATATATATATATATATATATATATATATATATCATGAAAAGAGAAATCACCAATGCAACAGCACAAACAAAAAAAAGAGACAGAAGGAGAAAAGGAAGACTGTTTTCCTAAATTAGTGATTAATATAGACCAGCACTTGAATGAGGCCTTAACCCTACTCATCCATACAATCACATAGGTCAAACAGCATAGCCATACACAATCAACCATAAAGAATAATCCATGGACAGGCAGTCATGTCGTCAATAAGTATAAGTCGTCATTTACCAAACAATAGAAAAAATAATAGAGACAAATAATTCAGAGGCAACAACCCAACACAAGGGCTCATCAGGAGAATACACTGGCCTATATGGGGTTTCACCACTTTAAATTATCTACCCCGCCAAGTGTTGTGGCTACCACAGAATATCCATGGCATCCCCGTGTCAGGTATCACCCCCAAAATACATGCCTATGAAAGAAAAAAAACAGCAAATGTAAAACAACCAAGTAACACCAAAAAAAGCTTATCCTGTTAATATATCCCTCTTTTTTGCAACAATAGGTAAACTAAATATAATAAATTTTACCAAATCACAAATATTAACACATTGCAAAAAATCTGAATGAACTAAACAATAATAGAATTCATCTTTACCATGTGGCTAATAAAAAAAAAAAAAAAAAAAAAAAAAAAAAAAAAAAAAAAAAAAAAAATCCGCTCAATTAGAAACACAATTCAAAATAAATGGCGCTGCAACAACAATTCTCGAACCTCCGAAACTAGTTGAAAATTTCTTTAAGTATTTCTAGATAATTCTTTTGATATTTATTTAAAAGTTCGTTATAATGAAAACAAAATTTTTTAAATTGCCAAGTTAATTTATTTGCAGAAAAACCTCTTGATATCAATTTTTGGCTTAAGATTTTACATCTATTTTTAAAATCAATATAATAACTACAAATCCTTGCATAACAAAGTAACTGTGAGAAAAACGCTGAATATGTGATATTTGAGTGTATATTACTTTCAGGGAATGGGAAACTAATCACTTCAAAATCAAAATCATCCGTTTGATTATACATTTTAAAACTTAATTTATTATTAGCACAAATATTAATATTTAAATCTAAGAAATGATCTTCATGACCAGCGCCATGACTAGGTTCAAGAATAAGCTCTGATGGATATATATTTTTGGAAATATCAATGAAATCCTTACAATTTAAGACCAAAATATCATCTAAATATCTTTTATTATTTGACAAAACATGTTTTAAATTAATTGGATTATTCTTATCCATCATATATTTACATTCTAGTTGACTTAAAAACAAGTCAGCTATAAATGGGCTGGCATTCCCCCCCCCTTATGGAAATTCCCACAATTTGCTTATACAAATCACCACCAAATCTTATATAAGTATTGTATAAAACAAATTCTAATAACTCAAAAATCATATCCAAGCTGTAACATCTCAAGTTAACTGTAGTATTAAAGCAATTTGTCCATATAGCTTTTTTATTATAAGTGTCTATTTTTAAGAACCTTTTACTAGATAAGAGGAAAGATTTCTTGATGACAGTTTTTAAATTATCAAACACTACATTAAGTGATAAATTAGTATACATTGTCACAAAATCGAAAGACTCAATTCTTTTAGCTGAAACCATTGTTAAAGAATCTATCACCTGCAGTGAATTATTAACACTCCAATATGGATTAAAATTCGAAAATTTTTTAATACCAGAACAATAGGTTTTAAGTTTATTTACAATTTCCTTTAAAATTAAAGAGAGGTCAGTAGCAGCAATACGGGTTGGACATTTAGCTGCTCCAGCAATAAACCGTGGTTTAGGGGGATTCTTATGAAATTTTACAGTCCAATATAGGAAAGGGAACTTTTTATCATTGTCATTTATTTTAATATTAAAATTTTTAAAAAGTATTTCTTCAGTCTTTTCAATTAAATTCTCATCCTCTATATTTACCTTTTCGTAAACATTAGTTGTGCATAACTCCCTTTTTAAGATATCACAATACAGCTTCTGACAAATTATGGCAAAATGATTATTAGCTTTATCCACTGGCACAATTACAAATTCATTCTTTAGATTAGCAATTGCTTGTTTAATCTTCGCATTATAAAATAATGATTTAGTGTTACTATTTTTTAAGTTAGAATATAATTTATTTCTTATTCTACTAATAATTAAATTCTTCCAACTTTGAAAACTCTCTTTATTTTTATTCTCTTTCTTACACCACTTATCAATAAATAAATCAAAATCATTTTCCAAGCCATCAAGAACACTCGATGGTTTCAGATGATGAGAAAGACGGAAATTAGCCCCTTTATTCCTTATAATTTGAAGATCATCTTGCTTTATTATTGACAAGTCCCCTGTTGTAACATGTTTGTAAGTAGGATTTACAAATGGGCCAAGTTGCTTACAATTACAAACCGGTTTCCAATTTATATCACTATATAATCTTTTTAGTATTAAATTAAATTAAAAATAATTTGCCCAATAGTTTTTGAAAATTTATAAGTTAAAACTGGACTATCATTATAATTCAAATTACTAAGAAGGGCCTGTTTCACATGCCGCTGATTTAAAATTTCTGGTAAATTAATATCTTCAATCTGCTTACAAGTAAAATAAATAGGTAAATATAATCTGTTATCCTTATTGCTAATCTTATCGAACTTTTTCTTTTTTGAAATAAATTTCGTTTTAGTTAGAATGCAAATTGTATCACATATTACTTTAAAATTATAATCAAGAGCTGTATTATTCTTAACAATCCAGAAAAGTTTGATTAAATTCCTCTTGGATAAATTATTTAGACATTTTATTACAGAAATCATACCCCTAGATTCAAGTAGCTGGCATAGATCTATAGAAAGCATATGTACATCTAATTCATTTTTTCTAGTATTTTTCCTATGTCCTTTCGATCGTTTTTTACATTTAGTAGGACAAGTAAAAGAAGGATGGTCCATAAAACCATCAATACATTTAACAACAACATGAGACATGTCGCCATATTTTGCTACATGATCATTTAGCCCAAAAGGATAAGCTGTACCAAGAGTATGGATCCAGAAATCCTCCTGTTTACGTAGTCTGTTATTCTTCTCTTCTTTATTTAAATTTTCTAATTCTAAATTTTCTAAAATTGTGACAGTTATATCTGATATGGAACATTTACCATTATTACAATGTTGAACTAGATAGTTATTAGTTTTTTTTATTATTAACTGTTGTCTTATGTCCAGAAAATCTTTTATATATATTATTAGTTGTTTCCCCCACATATTGTAGGCAGCATTTATTACATTCTAATAGGTAAATTACATTGGTTGTTCTACAATTAACATTACCACGTAACTTGCATGCAAAATTTTTATTATACAATGTACTCTTAACAGAAGTCCATGGGACAAAATGATCTTGGCAAAGAAAACAACGACTCTTACACTTACTAACTTTCAAAAAATCGTTCCGAGTTCCGAGGCTAATATTTGTGTTTTGTTGCATAAAAAGTTATTGAAAATAAATCCAAAACAAACCAACATCCAAATCAAAATCCAACAATCAAAGTCCAAAAAACATGCCAAGGTCAATAAATACATAAACAAAAACATGAAAGAACATGAAATTTGCATAAGTGCCATCTCACCAATAATTAACAATATCAGGTTAAAAACCTGGACCAGGGTAAAGGTCTGTCGGGGAGAAAACTAAAAAAAAAATTTCTCCACCAGCACTGGATCCAACCTGGAATAATATCATGAAAAGAGAAATCACCAATGCAACAGCACAAAAAAAAAAAAAAGAGAGAAGGAGAAAAGGAAGACTGTTTTCCTAAATTAGTGATTAATATAGACCAGCACTTGAATGAGGCCTTAACCCTACTCATCCATACAATCACATAGGTCAAACAGCATAGCCATACACAATCAACCATAAAGAATAATCCATGGACAGGCAGTCATGTCGTCAATAAGTATAAGTCGTCATTTACCAAACAATAGAAAAAATAATAGAGACAAATAATTCAGAGGCAACAACCCAACACAAGGGCTCGTCAGGAGAATACACTGGCCTATATGGGGTTTCGCCACTTTAAATTCTCTACCCCGCCAAGTGTTGTGGCTGATGCACAGCTCCGGGGGGCCTTAGTTTCAGCTTTTTCTCTGTGTCTCCTCCCAAAAATATTAAGCACAGTTCGATTCATTCGCAGTAGTCATCTCTAACAAAATATTTCTCTAATTCTGCCTTATAAACTATTAACAAAGCTTGAATATCTGTCTCGGCAACACGTCCTGTTAAGAAATTAAGAGATGGTTCAAGTTACTAGAATCTGTATTTTTTCCAATTTTTTTAAACTTTTTGAACATAGGAATATCTGGGCTACTAGCAATTTGCTTAATCTTGGTTTCAAAGACAGCTTTTAGGACTACGACAGGTGAAAAGCAGCAATTCTCTTCCTAAAGTTTGCTCCAAAATAGCACAAGCTCCATTGAAACGGCCAGCTTGAAATCCAAATTTGTTTATGGCAGGGAGCATCCAGTAAGCTGAGTTCAGAATTTAAGATCTGTTCTTCGTCTTTGATCAAGCTCCATTGAAACGGCCAGTATTGGAATCTGTTGTGTCACAGCCCATTATTTGTACGTTATCGAGAACATTCAAGTCAAAGACAGCTGTTGAGATAGCCTTTGTTTGATGCTTTCCAGAAGAACTTTCTAGTTTTGGCACTGCAAGGAGCTGTTCTCTATGGTGAAACGAAGCAATAACTGGCAAGCATTCTTCTTTTGAACTTCGTACATCCAGTCCGGGTAATACTTTCCCATCCCAATGAACTGTGACTACGTCGGGTACACTGTTTTGGAAGTCAGATTTGATTGCTTCTGCCCTTAATTTCCTAGTTTCAGTACGAATTCACTGAATCGATGATTTATTAATAGGGAAACCATCGCTGCTCAGACCAAGCACTTCTACCACCACATTAAGAATGTAACCGGAGTCTCTAATGCTTAGCTGACAACGATCTAAAGCTGCAAATAGTTTTGGTGTAATGAGAATCTTTCAACCACTTTTTGAAATTTGTTTACAGCAGGGAGCATCTGGTAAGCTGAGTTCAGAATTTAAGATCTGTTCTGTCTGAATCTTCTAAACTCTCTAACTTATTTGTGGTGGAAGTAGATGCAACAGCTAGTGATTCTCTTTGTCTTGCAATCCTAACATGTTCTTTCAATCGTCGTTGTCTAGATTTTTCCCTTTTATTCAATTTTTTATCAACGCCACCCAAGCATTCCAGTCAATCTGGCTCTCTCTGTTTCGTTAAAAACAATTTATCTTCCTCTATTTTCACTCTCTCCAAAGCATCAGCATGTGCAATATCAAACAAATTATAAATATCAATTTTAAAATTGTTTTCAGGGCTTCTGAAAGCATTCTGAGTTTTCTTACAAACATTTGCAACTCTCTCAAAACATGATGTATATCAATAAGTGTCTTCACGCAGTTAGGAAATAACCTTGTTCGAATTCTTACTTTTTTTCCCAAATTATGATACACTCTTTAATCAAAAGATTTGCACTTTCAATAACAGTCAGTTTAACCTCGCTAACAGTCAAACTGACTAACAGTCAGTTTAACAATTTGCACTTTCACTAACCATCAGTTTAACACTAACAGTCAGTTTAAAATAGAACTGATAGAACTTGTCGATTAGAGGGTAATTTTGAATGATTTATTTTTAACAATCCGCAAAAATAGAGATAAAATGCAACTCAGATTAACCCCTTATTTGATACAAAACTGGCTACTAACCTCATTTCCTAATTTAACTGCCTGCAGTGTTATTCTCATACATATCACAAATCACTTTAATATATTTGCCTGGTATACCACAGCATACAGGGATAAGACGTTTGCTATAGCTCTTCTATCAGCCATATCAAATGCTTGCTCATAATCTATAAAGCTGAGTGCTAAAAGTGTTTGATGGCCCACGCACTTCTCAATTATTGCACTTCTTAAAGATGTTTGAAGAGTGCGAAAAAGTTGACGCAATAATTTCTAAAGCCTCTATAAGCAAGTTTAGCCATCATTTGTGGTATTTGCGTGAAGAGACAGTCATTCTGTCACTGTTCGATGATGAAGTTGATAGCCAAGCTAAGAAGAAAATGATTACCAACTTCAACAGGGACAGAATCCCAAATTTTAGCAAACGTTATGACCCATCAGAGGAAGAACACTCAAAAATTGTTTAGTAAGTTAAAATGAATTTTTGTGATATTTTTTAATTGTTGTTGATTTTTTGTTATTAAAATAATTTTTATCTTTTTTTGGACAAAAAAAAACACTGGGTGATTTTGTAGTGGAAAAGAACAAACAGTTTTTATTACGACTGCAGATCGACGATAGTTTTCTAAAGGAAGATGCATCTTCATGGAACAATAATGTTGCTTTTCTCGAAGATAAAAGAAGAATAAGTGGTTTGAGAGTTGTGAATGATACTGCCAAAAGGGTTGTTAAATTAATGCAAGATTTTAATGGATTTATCACGGAAAAAAAAAATTTCTTGCTGTGCTGTGTGAAGGAACATAAAAATCGTATCTGGACTGTAAAAAAAAAAAAAAAACTACTCTAGAAAGAAATTACCCTAACTGATTGTTATTAATTTATAATTTTAATTAAAAGTTAATGTTCATCTAATTGAAATTTTTACTTTTATTCACTTATTTTATAGTATTTATAGTGATTTTATAGCAGACTAAAGTATCAGGACAAAATAAAGTTTTGTATTCAACTTTGAAGCTCAGTCAGCACTGGTTTCAATAATGCTAGAAAGACGAAATTTTTTATTTGAGTATCTTATAGCATAAGTAAAAACTATAGAGGGTATGCATTTTGAAATTGCAAAAAAAACAACTGTCATATAAGAGACACCCTAATATATATATATATATATATATATATATATATATATATATATATATATATATATATATATATATATATATATATATATATATATATATATATATATATATATATATATATATATATATATATATATATATATATATATATATATATATATATATATATATATATATATATATATATATATATATATATATATATATATATATATATATATATATATATATATATATATATATATATAACCCATGCAGAGGCGCCATTTGGGCCAAATCTTGGGAAGGGCATGAAATCCATTTTGCCCCCCCCCCCCCAACTTTCGCGTAAGACAAAAATGCGAGTTTTTGCAGCACATTGATTGAATATTCTAAGTCAAAACGCATTTTCAGCACCCATGTGTTACATGGAAATGTACTGTAACCAAATGTGGAACTCAGCCACACTGACCTAAGATTAATTATAACATCAAAGATCATAATCAACAAGGTTAAGTGATTAAACTGAAAGTGGAAAATTCAACCAGACTACAGGCTGGCCCTGCCAATCATCTAGGAAATGGGCATTTGACAGAACTAGAGACTTCTATTATGCATCTAGCATACTTTCTAAGTTTACAATGATTAATAGCAAATAGCAGAATTACCCAAAGGGTCGTCAGGTAATTGTGCTCTTTGGTTAATAGGCGTGCAGTAATTCCAAATCAATTGGACAGAATGGATTATGTTGGACATAATGGATTATTATGGCCAGCAAAGGGCCCTTTGTGGTGGAAGCTTGGGCCCCCCTGAAAAATTTGGGGTGGGCATTTGCCCACCCTGACCCCCCCCCCCAAATGGCACCTCTGAAACCATGATGAAATCTCTAAAGTTTTGGCTGTATCAACAGACCTAGTCCTCTGAACATAGCAGACATCCCCACAACCCCTTTCCTGGACCTGCAAATCAATACAGAACAGCCATTGACCAAAGAAATGGTTCAAGCCCCTTGCAAGATGAAGAATGGTAGAGCACCAAAAAATGACAAGATATCAGCAGAAATGACCAAAACCTCTTTAGGTACTTGCATAATGGTGTGGAATGCATTCTTTGCATGCTTCTTGAAATCAGAAAAAAATCCCTGAAGAATGGAGAAAAAGCACACTCATCAAGCTTTTCAAGAAAGAAGATGCATTGAAGTGCAATAACTAGAGAGGAATCAGCCTCCTTTCTACCCTGGGGAGACTATTCTCATAGATAATCCCCCACCACATCCAGAGAGCACTAGATAAGCACTTGAGAGACAAGCAGCATGGCTTCCACCCATCTTGCTCCTACTCAGACCTTGTATATGTCCTGTGCATGTTGATTGAGGAATGCAATGAATGGAGGCAAAAGATGTACCTTGTCTTTGTGGATTTAAAAAGCCTTTGATTCAATACACCAAGAGTTGCTGTAGAAAATCCTCCAACACTATGGTATTCCAGATAAACTGATATCCCTGATCATTGCACTGTACAAAAACATGGAGTGCTGCACTTGGACCCATGAAGGAAATACAAGGTATTTCAGTATCTTTTCTGGGGTCAAACAGGGATGTGTCCTCTCCCTCCTGCTTTCTGTCCTTGTTATCAATTATGTGCTCTGAGATTGCATAAGGTTTGGGATCCAAATATGCAATAATAAACAACTAGCAGATCTTAATTTCACTGATGATATCACCCTGATTGAGGCAAACAAGGAAAGGCTCCAGGAGCTTCTCAATATCATATGAGAGAAAGCAAGTCTTTTGGGACTGAAGATTAGTTTAGGCAAGATAAAAAGCATGGCAACCAGCAATTCACTGCTTGGCATAAAGTGCAGGGACAACTCAGCAGAGTAGGTAATCAAATTCAGACAACTCAGAGGTATAGTTTAATGAGCTGGATCAAGCAAAAAAGAGGTACAGTTTAAGATTGGACAAGCCAGTTTAGCTTTCAATCAACTGAAGCAATTTTGGCAACTGAAAAAGTATTCCCTGAAAAAGGCTGTTCAATGGTAATGTCATCTGTGCCCTCCTCTAGCTGTGAATGCTGGAAACTCAACCAACAGCAAGGAAAGAGGATTCTTGCTTTTGAAAATTACTGTCTTTGCAGGATACTGAATATTAACTAGAGGTACCACATAACTAACCAGACAGTTTACTCTATCATGTATCAGTCCCTGGTAACAGATATCATACACCAACAAATATGGCACTATTTGGGACATATTATCCATGTAACAGAAGATAGACTCCCCAGAATGGTACTTGAGTGGCAACCAGAGGGAGCCCAAAGAAGAAGAAAGCCAAAACATACACTTCATTGTACATACTGGTGGTACCTGAAATTTATCAATTCAACAGTCCAACCCCAATGGGAAGATGTCTGGGCAGCAGCTATGAGGGATGATTGGTGGCTCTTTCTGGATGCCTTGGGCAACACAGGAGGAACTAAGGTCTAAGATATATAAAACGTCAAGTGTGTATTGACTTTCATTCTAGCTAAATAATCTTGTCAACTACAAGTTTACCTATGCTACAGGCCTACTGCAGGGAATTTTACTGTAAGTTTTCCTACAGGGGGAGGGGGATATTCCTTGTATTTCTTTTCTTTTAAGATTGTAGCAACATGCAATTGGTCCTTTTGTCAAGAAAAAGAAGGAGAAATTTAATGAAAGTGGAAGCCTCTGGAATATATGTTAGCTAAAATGTTTCTGCATAGCCTATGCTTTTAAAGAGTAAACCAAGAATTATTTTTTCAAACAAATTTTAGGTAAAATTGTAGTTAATTGACTTCTTGCTATCTCAGAAAGAGTTTAAGCTAGAAAAATGAAACTTTCAGGGATGAATCTACAGACTAAAGTATGTCCTGCAAAGTTATTTTGAAGCAACTAACTCCACTCCTTCTCCCTCTAGAGTGCCCTGATCTTTGATGAACTTTAAAAATATGTGTGTTATAAAAGTGAAACCTAGCAAAAAAGATTTTCTGCTTATTGGAGTACAACCAAATTGTTTTCAGCTTCATAACTTTACTCAATTCCATTTTATAAGGTTTTAAAGATATACAAATACATTTCCTAAATTTTGAAGAAAAAAAAACATTGATATGGCTCAAAATTTGGTAAAATTCTAGTTAATTGACTTCTTGCTATCTCAGAAAGGGTTTAGGTTAGGAAAATGAAACTTTCAGGGATGGGTCTACAGACTAAAGAATGTCCTGGAAAGGTATTTTGAAGCAACTACCTCCACTCCTTCTCCCTCTAGAGGGCCCAGACCTTTGATGACCTTTAAAAATATGTGTGCTATAAAAGTGAAACCTTGCAAAATAGATCTTTTGCTTAATGGAAGTACAACAAAATTGTTTTCAGCTTCATAACTTTGCTCAATCCCATTTTACAAGGTTTTAAAGATATGTAAACAGATTCCCTGAATTTTGAAAAAAAACATTGATATGGCTCAAAATTTAACTCAAATAACAGGAATTGCATTTTCAGAACTAAAGGCAGCAAAAAAGTGACTAGAAACTAAAAATTAAGTGTTGTTTTGTCAAAATTTCAATAGGTATAGACCTGTCATGTAGGCAAATTTCAGGGCCATCTAGAGGGAGAAGGAGCAGAGGTGGGTACTTTAAAATACCTTCCCATGATATACTTTAGCCTGTAGATCTATCCCTGAAAGTTTTATTTTCCTAACCTAAATCTTTTCCAAGATAGCAAGAAGTCAATTAACTACAATTTTACCCAAAATTCTACTCAAATAACAGGAATTGCATTTTCCAGAACTAAAGGCAGAGAAAAAGCAACTAGTAACTGAAAATGAAGGTAAAATGTTGTTTTGTCAAAATTTCAATAGGCATACACCTGTCATGTAGGCAAATTTCATGGCCCTCTAGAGGGAGGAGTAGAGGTGGGTACTTTAAAATACCTTTCCCAGACATACTTTAGCCTGTAGACACATCCCTGAAAGTTTATTTTCCTAACCTATACCCTTTCTGATATAGCAAGAAGTCAATCAACTAGAATTTTACCAAATTTTCTTCTGGAGAGACTAACCACTAAATTAGTACCAGCTACCACAGAAAGATCGGGATAATAGTAATAAACAAATTGTAAAACTATTTGTCTTGGGTTCCTGTATTGGCTCTTGAAAGCCTTAATTAGGCTACTAGCACAACCTGAAAATGACAGGTTTATATTACCTTCAGCTTTTCAGAGACTTGATGAAGTGTTCCACTTGTGTAGTGTTTCTGAACAGATTAGTGTTTTAACATTTACACTTTATCAGCCTTTGGAGTTTGGTAATCTTTATGAGTTGTGTTTTAATTTTTATGTTTATCTTTAATGAAAAGATTTCTCTCCCTTACTCTGTAAAGATTTTGGCAAATATACGTGAATAGAATCAATATATTCTTACTTTAATTTATTTTGACATTCTACTTCCTAGATGGCGATTATTACTTTTTAAGAGAAGATTGGAAAATTCTCATGTCCTAATGCTTGGTACAGATGTATAGGATACCAGATACCGATGGATACCGAAAACCAATGGGTACGAAAGGAAAAGTGTTTAAACCGCATACAAAATGAATATAATATATTTTGTCTATGATTCAAGCGATAGCTGGTAGATTTTCCGAAAATCACGGGAAACATAAGATATTTATTTTTTAAAAATGTCTATCACAAGCCCCGAAAGGCCAAACTCGCATAAACATGAAAGAACACATATAACATGTTTCTTTCTTGCCAGGTTTTTCTTGCCTTCTTTCTCTTCTTTGCTTTATATAGGGAATGATCCACATCGTAAAAAAAAACTGATGGTTCTAAACAAGACATTTTTACAGTAAACATTTTTACTGTCTATTAGGCTTGTCATGGTCTGGCCAAATTCTGAAAGCTTCACACACACAAAAATATCTAGTGCCCTTTGGTGGGGGGGGGGGAGGTAAAAAAAATCCTTGTTCGTCAGCGTTAGTAGATTGATTCTCGCCAACTTTAATATGCCTTTGCATCTGAATGTTACCACCATGACTTTATACGGAAATTAAATATCTGTGGAAGTTTCAAAGGCAATTATACCAGTTCGATTCTTCTTACAATGCTGTTACGTCAAAACTCGAATTTGGGCCAGAGGACAAAGTTAACAATAGTTTTAAATTTATGGTGAAGGTAAAAAAAACTCCAGAACAGCTTTTGTTTTTTCACTGCTGTTTCTAATATTTCCGTATACCTGGATAAAAATAGAATATACATAAGAAAGTAAGTGAAGGACATTGATACAATACTGCTGCCAAGCACATCTCTGACCTTAAAAAGAAAAGAATATTTTTGAGAAAAAAAAAATCGATGAATATCCAGACTTGACCAGTTCCACACTGTAAAGGGAACAGAAAAAATTTTCTTTAGCAATTATATTTCATTAGTAACTTAAGGCATATTTTACACTTTTTTTGTTACTTATGATGTTCTATCATTTAAAATTGAAAGTAAGGAATCCAATTTAGGTCATCAGCTTGTTATTGAGAGTATAATTTCTTGCCTCTGTAATCAGGAAATGCCTTGCCACCCCCTCCCCCCCCCAAAAAGCAAAATCTTAAGATATGAAAGATTAATAACTTTGTGGAAGTGATGAAAAACTCGAGAGCCATAGCCGTTTGGAGTAAAGCCAAGACAGATAGTCTCTGTGAGAGGTAAAGCTGGCTTAACTTTTTCAGAGTTGAAGAAAAATGATTAATTTCACTTCTTGATGATAGATTTTAAAAATTTTTTCTGTTATTACTCGAAAACTTTGTGAAAGGCCAACACTATTTATCAATTATTTTTGTTTAATTAAACAGTATGCTATGGTAAGCAAGTTCACACAAATGCTCCGTGATTGCTGAATCAAAAATATCCGGTTTTAAATTTTCTTTTAAATAAGAATCTATTGCAATTTTGTGCTGCTGTTGTGCATTTTCGAAATTTTCGCTGTTGTTTGCCCACATAAAATTTTCCACGGGGACAACATATTCTATATATTCCGCTTCGTATATTCTTTTTGACATTATGTCTTTTTCACTATACAGTAAAGATCCTATAGATAGTTGTGATTCAAAAGCAGATGATATAATATGTCTTTATAGTTCTAGTTTGTATAATTATAATATATTTTTATATAGAAAAAAATAATCAAAAATTACATGAGCCCAGAGGAAAAGAAGAAAAAAGAATTATATAAGAAATATTGCATGATTTTACCATTTGTTCCTATTTCGTGTAAAAATTGAGAAAGGAATTAAAAACCATACTATATCAATTGCTTCTAAATCCCAACTAGTAACAGGATTTTTCCGAAACATGTAACAAGAAAAAATATACAAAGCGGAGCATATAATTACCTTGTTCCTGCATAATTTTTTTTTATGGGCAGAACACAACATAATTTAGGATTCAACAGCATAAAAACGCAATTGATCCTTGTTTAAAATGAAATAAAAATCAGCAGCCACGAAACATTAGTTTGATCTTTCGCACCATAAGCCACAATTTGACACAAAAAAGAAATTGATTATAGTTCTCTGCCTTATAAAGATTTTGGCAGATAATAGAAATTACAGAATAATTATCTATGAGGGGATCTTTTAAATAGAGATGACTGAGAATATAGACTGAGCCATACTTATAATAGTACTTATAATAGTCAATTCTCAAATACTTCAAATAATGACTTTCCGCAAAATCGGGCACAGACATGTTTGAACCTTATAATAAACTTTAAAATGAAATGCATTTTGTAAAGCATCAACGTGATTCTTTCAGATTAGAAAGCGAAAAGATTTATGCAATTTGCCGAACGCAATACATTTTTCTTGATTTGTATTTAATTATAATTATTTCAACCAGAGGCATACGAGATTTTTTTAAATAATAATAAACTGTTTCATTTTGCTGGATTTCAATTTCAGATGACCAACTCTATCCCGGATGCTGTTTTATTGCATTGTGATATTCCAGAGAGACAATGAATTTGTCCTGATTTGTCTGTTTCGTTGCTTTCGGCAGCGTTTCGTCCCTTTCGGTCCTTTAATGAAATTTTATGGGTGTATGTTTGACCTAAGGTCTTACCGCGTCCTTTCAATTTGATTGTCCTGCTCTTCACGTTAAAGTTTGACTCTTTCTCTCAACTCTACTTTTTAAAACAGTAAGAAACTTTGCGTAAAGAGCGGGGTGTTGAGGAGGGAACAGTGCCTTTTATATGCGGAGTATTTTCTGTTAGTTTTAAGTTTTAACATCGCATCCTTACTTCCAATTGAAAAAACTTGTTTTTTTATTTAATTTCTGAAAGTTTTTAAAGTAATGCATGTGTTGATTATGGCTCTCTGCACGTTAAAAATTAAAACGAAATTTAAATGTTAATTTTTATTTGGCTAAAATGGCTTTCTCTTATTCTTGATCGGACAATTTTAAGGAAAAAAGTTTGGGGGAAGAGGCCTAGTTGCCCTCCAATCTTTTGGCTACTTAAAAGGGCAACTGGAACGTTTAAATTTTTAAGAGCATTTTTATTAGTAAAAAATATACGTAACTTACGAATTAACCTGCGACCTTGCGACTTGCGAATTAACGAACTATACTTGAATATTTGTATTACTTATACGAGGAAATTTTCCCCCTGGTTTATGTCTCGCTCTTTACACTAAAGCTTAAATGTTTCCCCAATTCCTTAAGAATGATCCCTGAATCATAAAGGCCGTAGAATAAATAGTTGAAATTACTAAAAATACTTTAAAGTAAAGAACGACATATTTAAGAGGAGGTGAAACCCTCGAATGCGTAATACTTTCTGTTTGTTTTAAGTTATAACACTGCTCCTTACTTTCAGTTGAAAAAACTTATTCGTATTAATTTTTTCATTGTTTTTTGTTTTAAATAATACTAGAAAATCCTTTGCCTCCTTCAAGGAAATTCTCTTCCTACATGACAAATTCCTCCCTGGAAAGATCCTCTCACGTAACTCTTTCTCCTATCTCACCCCCCCCCCAACCAAACAAAATCCCCCTGAAAACGTCTCTACACTTCCCAATAACCATTACTAGATGTAAACACTGGTCAAAGTTTGTAACTTGCAGCTCCTCCCCTGGGGACTGTGAGGGAGTAAATCGTCCCCAAAGACATAGCTATTTGGTTTTTCGACTATGTTGAACAAAATGGCTATCTCAAAATTTTAATCCAGTGACTTTGGGAAAATACTTAGCGTGGGAGGGGGCCTAGTTGTCTTCCATTTTTTACACTTAAAAAGGACACTAGAACTTCTAATTTCCCTTAGAATGAGCCCTCTCACGACATTCTAGTACCACTGGGTTGATACGCTCACCCCTGGAAAACAAAACAACAAACAAATACTCACGAACCCGTGATCGGCTTTCTGGCAAAAAATAAGAAATTCCACTTTTTTCTAGATAAGAGCTTGAAACTTTCTACCTGTAGGGTTCTTTGATATGCTGAATGCAATGGTTTGATTTTCGTTAGTATTCTATGAATTTTTTCCCCCGTTTTCCAAATTAAGTCAAATTTTCTCAAACTCGTAACTTTTCATGGGTAAGAATAAATTTGATGAAACTTATATGTTTAAAACCAGTATAAAAATCTGATTCCCTTGATGTGACTACTGGTATCAAAATTCCGTTTTTTAGAGTTTCGTATAATATTGAGACGAGTTGCTGCTCACTACAGTTCATTACCACAAACTGTTTGATCATAAGCCAATCTGTGCAACCAGACGGTTGAAAAGGCAGAAACTCAGTAGAAAATTAGGAAAATATTTGCTTCAAATACCATTAGCATCTTGATCAGTTTCGTGTGTGAAAACCCCTTTTTTAAGTATGTCAAAATCCATCTTAATCGCATAATTTTAGCAAAACTAACAACTTTCTTCTACAGATTTCCATTGGTTTAAAATGTTTCTATTTTTGACTGATAAACATTATCTGTTTATATATATTTGAAATATAAACCATGAACTCTGTTACAATTCCCTGCAGTAATACGGGACGGTGAAGGACATTCTTAATGTCTTAGGACATTCAAGATTCTTATGAAAACACACTGGGTTTTCCGACGTTGAACTCTTCCCCTTAGCATAAATCCCCTGTTATGAAATTTAAGACTGAAAGTATTGCTTTGCCAGTTGATTGCTCTAAAATCATATTCGACTTATTAGTCTATTTTATTTATTTTATAATTATTATTCTATTAATTTAGCAGGATAGATAATTGAGCGTGAAGATGCGGTGCTTGTCTTTCTAACATAAGAAACAATTCTAGGATTCCAGGACTATTGTTTTGAGCAAGATCACCTTCTCAACTGACTCAATCTTTTTATCTGGATTCCTTGAACAATTCCTGACTCTAGGAGCAGCAAGTAGTAAGTATATGATTAGCTGTAAGAATACAGAATACTAGTGTTATTCTTTTCAATCTTTATTTAGATAGAGAGTAAATAAAATGTCTCCAACTTATTTTCTTGTTTAACTGTTTGTTGACTTAGGATACGATTTCTTCGCTGAGGAGCAGAGGCTGTAAAAGGAGCCGAAGAGCTTAAATGAGCAGTAAATTAGTTTAGCTAGGGATGAGCCAAAAATATAATTTATTAAAAAAAAGTAAAGGGTTCTTTTACTTTTAAAATGTAAAAAGGGGAGAAAAAAGTCATTGACGACAATTTTATGGAGAATTAAACGACCTTAATGTTGAGAACCCTTGATTTTTATTAAAATTTTACAATTAAAAGCAGCCATGTCTGTTGCAGCGCCTATTTCTGTGAAAATGAATGCTATCACACAAAAAGACGGCAACAGTATACGGACTACACATAATTAAGTTGGAAATTTACTGCTCAGCTCTCTGATTTTAACCTAGAAAAGAAAAAGGACATTAACTGATTGGAGAAAAAGACAAGTAAAGAAGTAATAAAAAATAAACACAGAAAATAAGAAGAGGACTAAATCAACAAGGAAGAGAAAAAGAGGGCTAAAACAAAAAACCGACCCTCGAATAGAAAACCAAATTAATATTCGGTCCAAAATTAAAATTTCGGAAAAATTATTACGAAAAAAGAAGAATAAGCCTGGAAGAACAAAAAGGAACATTTAACTAATAACTATGGCAAGGCGTCAGTATATGGGTTTGTAGTTGAAAATCGCGGATATTATAATAGGTGCGGTCTCACGAAATTTCATTCAACCTTTTCTGACCGTGTTATCCTCTTTGAGTCTGGTCTTCACTCTTGCTTTGATAAAGTGATCTTCTTTCATTATTTTCTGTTTGAAAATTTTCTTTTTTATTCGGTATGCTTTTACCCGAATAGAATTTAGCTAACTTGGCGGGAATGATATTATTTTTATCGTGTTCCATAATCAAAAGGGTATTACATCTGAATCATCATTAAATCTTTGCAGTTATTACGTAATTAAACTCGTGATGGATTCAAAATATCAAGGAATTAGCTGAGAAACTCAACTGTTTAATTTCAATGTTTACTCTCATTTGAAAAACAACTTACTTTTGTGATTTTATGGCACATGGTATTAACCTAGTGACATATAGCGATCGCGAATTCTGTCGGTCTTTACCTGTTTTGCTACTTTAGGTACTTCCAGGTCAGTTACGACTGTGCAATTTGGCAGGCATATCAGGGACCGGACCAAATTACATTAGAAATAGTCGTTTTCCTGATTTGACCATCTAGAGGTAGGGTGGGGGGGCGGTTAATTGGTAAAAAATAGAAAAAATGAAGAATTTTCAACTTACGAATGGGTGATGGGATCTTAATGAAATTTGATTTTTGGAAGGATATCTTGTCTCAGAGATCATATTTTAATTCCTGATCAGATCTGGTGACACTGGGGGAGTTGGAGGGGGGGGGGGGAAACCTGAAATCTTGGAAAACGCTTAGAGTGGAGGGATCGGGATGAAACGTGGTGGGAAAAATAAGCAGGAGTCCTAGATACATGATTGACATAACCGAAACGGATCTGCTCTGTTTGAGGGAGTTGGCGGGGAGGGTTAATTCTGAAAAATTTGAAAAAATGGGGTATTTTTAATATACGAAATAGTTATCGGATCTTAATGAAATTTGAAGTTTGGAAGGATATCGTGTCTAAAACCTCTTATTTTAAATCCCGACTGGATCCGGTGACAATATGGGGAATTGAGAGGGGAACCTAAAATCTTGGAAAACGCTTAGAGTGGAGGGATCGGGATGAAACTTGATGGGAATAAATAGGCAAAAGTTATAGATACGAGATTAACATAATTGGTACGAACCCATTCTATTTGGGGGAGCTGGGGGTTGTTAATTGGAAAAATTCGGAAAATAGAGGTATTTTTAACTTAAGAACGGGTGACCTGATCTTAATGAAATTTGACATTTAGAAGAAACTCGTGTCTCAGAGCTCTTATTTCAAATCCCGACCAGATCTGCTGACATTGGGGGAAGTTGGAAGGGGAAACCGAAAATCTTGGAAAACGCTTATAAATGTCATAGATACGTGATTGACGTAACCGAACTTGATCCGCTCTCTTTGAGGGAGTTAGGTGGTGGTGTTCAGTGCTTTGGTGAATTTGATGCTTTTGAACGTGCTAGGACAATGAAAATTGGTAGGCTTGTCAGGGAGCTGCACAAATTGACTTGATAAAGTCGTTTTCCTCGATTCTTCCATCTGGGTGGCTGAAGGGAAAGAAAAATTAGAAAAATAGAGGTATTTTTAACTTACAAGTGGGTGATCGGATCTTAATGAATTCTGATAATTAGAAGGACTTCGTGACTCAGAGCTCTAATTTTAAATCCCAACCGGAATTAGGCCTCAGATTTTCCTATTAAAGCAATCTTTTGATTCTTAAAATTTTGCTAGAGCTCATACCATATGAGCTTTTGGCTCTTAGCCCTTTCGACCTCGTCACCAATGCCATATGAGCTCTTAGCTCTTGTTTTTTCTTCTTTTTTTATGAGAAAAAGAGCATAGTGAGACCTTGGGAACTGTTCAATTCTTGTCATTGGAGACTTACGGGGCAGAGAGCCATCTCTGAGAAACAAAAGGAAACACGATTTTCCAAGCAACAAGAAAACAACTTTTAACCATAAAAAACTTTAGCTTGCACTGGCCAGCTTTATAATCTTGACAGTTCAGTTATGGAAACTAAAACAGCTGGTATTTTTGGAGATATAAACGAAACTACTCGAGTTATACAGGAAACTTAAGGTCTAGCCTAAGTCCAAGCATTTTATTCCCTAGTGAATTCTTTTTCTTAGGCGGCAACTCGGTCAAATACAAAGGTATTAGTTTTCTTCGTCGCTTCAACTAAACAAACATAAGAACGTTGAACTGAAGGGGTTTATCACTCAAAATTACGATTAGGCTTAGGCTATCCTTAGCAATTCTTCTTGTAATTATTTATACAATATAATTTTTTACATGTATTTATTAACCGGTAGTTTGATGTCTGCACGCTACTTATTCTCTAGATTAGGTTTAAGCAAGTTACAACTAACTAATACTAGACTGAATCGCTCTTTAACAATCAGGATGGTTAGTCCCTTGGTGTAATCTATTCATTCTCACACACTCCAATTACAGTTGGATCTAGTCTCTTGAGGGGAATTTTTGACTTCGAAACACAAATATGTAAAGTATTTGGGACTGCAGCCAGGAAGCATATATTATACCAGAATGCAAACTCGAAATAGGTTTTATAATTATTTTGGAATTATAAAAAAAATTATGTCGGCTTTAGATTTAATTGGATCAAAAAATTCACCAGATTTGTTTTATTTCTTTTGACACAAACACCGCCGAAATCACAGATTCAGGAACGTAAGGCAAACTCCAAATGTTTAACATGTGAGGTATAGGAAGATTCCTTGAGAATCCGTCCTGCCTTAATAACAGAAACTCAATTCATATCATTTATTTAATAAAAAAAGAGATATAGTTCAGAAAATTAAAGAAACTCAATTCTTTTCCAGAAAGTCCTGCTTGGAAATACCCCCAAAAAGGAAGAAAAACACTAAGCATACAAAGAAAGAATTTTTCAACAGAAGCTTTAAGCTTCTTTCAACAGAAAAAGGAGGAAGAGGGACAGAAATTAATATATATCCCCTCTTGATTCCCGGGAATACTTTTGGTCATACAACAGGTCACTAGACCCCCTTTTCCTATGATGCTGGTCAATTGTTGAGAGTTTATTTCAATTATTTTCCGAAGGTGGGGAAGCAAGGATTTCCATAGATATTCTTTAAGAATTAAGCAATGTCTGTTTTTATATTGACGTTGGGGAATATTTTCCTATTTTTAGTAAATATTTTGTGAACCTTTTAACCGCAAAGCGGCGGGGACACAGCTCTTGGCAAGTCGCCAATAGACCACTGCTCCAACACCACTGCATGAAGCTGAGTCCCAAACATATTTTGGCCAAAGAAAACTTATTTCCGGTTTCTAGTTTCTTCCCATCAGAAAAATTAGTTCCCCCCCCCTTCCTTAATTTTCAAATCTGAGTGCAACCATGAATAAATTAATTTGAAGGTTAAATATAGGTATTCACTAACAAGATCAATTTATCAATGACGAAAATTTAACAGCAAATAATCCATTAGAATCCTATTTAATGCATATAAAAAGCCAGATCTAAATATATGTGCCTTTATTATAAGAGTAATGTTTGCGGGGCATTTTAAAAAGCAGTTGATGTTACTTCAAAGGATGGTTCACTTTTAACTAAACCACTCAGAAGGGTACCAATTTCTAAACACTCTCTATTAAAACATCTTCGGTACAATATACAAATGATTGAGTGACAAATTTACCCTTAAATTTCAAGCCAATAATCACTACTAAAATTAAATCAAAACATACGTCGAAAGCATGAAAGTAGAAGAAAAAAGCGAGCACAATGCTCAGTATTTGTGCTAAACTTTTAAAATGGAAGTTTTTTGAGAGGGTATATTAATTAAAAAGAAAAAGAAACGTCCTATCCCCATTGTCATCTCAACTTCAGATCTATAATCTATGGTATTAAATAGCTTTAAAATTATAATCTTGATAACCATTATTTTATTTATTTTTCATTTTACTTTATAATTAGTTGCTGTGACTTTAATTCATATTTTTAGGCAGATTCGGTAGGTTGCGGCAGCCGATGGACCTATATACAGCTATCCCTGACCAGTCCTACACAACAAAGAATTACCAGCTTTATATCATCATTTATATCATCGTCCACGGTCAATTCAGGCGGCATTTCAAGAGTGATGGATCCTTCATCAGAAATTGGAAAATTGGACCTTTCAAAAGTAATTTCATTTTCAGTGTCTGGTATATCCAGTTCTTCAGTGACACACTAAAATGGAGAAACATTGGTTAGTACTTGCCTAGGTTTTTAGGAATGAACCTTCTTAAAGCTATTGACCAAATTCAGCACGTAAGATGCACATCCTTATGGAATCAAACAGTTCGTGGTAACGAACGGTAGTAAAGAGCGCCTTGGCTCAATAGTAACCAAAACTAAAAAATGGTATTTTGATGCCATTAGTTACATCAAAAGAATCGCATTTTAATGCTGATTTTAAATATATAAGTTTCATCAATATTAGTTCTACCTGTCAAAAGTTACAAGCCTGAGAAAATTTGCATCATTTTAGAAAATAGGGGAAAATACCCCCTAAAAGTCATACGATCTTAACGGAAATCACACTATTAGATTCAGCGTATCAGAGAACCTTACTGCAGAAGTTTCAAGCCCCTATCTACAAAATTGTGGAATTTTACATTTTTTGCCAGAAGACAAATCACGGATGCGTGTTTATTTGTTTGTTTTTTTCCCAGGGGTGATTGTATCGACTCAGTGGTCCTAGAATGTCCCGAAAGGGCTCATTCTAACGGAAATTAAAAGTTCTAGTGCCCTTTTTAAGTGACCAAAAAATTGGAGTGCACCTAGGTCCCCTCCCACGCTCATTTGTTTCCCAAAGTCACCGGATCAAAATTCTGAGATAGCCATTTTATTCACCATAGTTGAAAAACCTAATAACTATGTCTTTGGGGACGACTTACTCCCCCGCAGTTCTCGTGGGAGGGGCTGCAAGTTATAAACTTTGACCTGTGTTTACATATAGTAATGGTTACTGGGAAGTGTACAGACGTTTTCAGGGGGATTTTTTTTTGGTCCGGGGGGAGAGGGGAGGGGGGTTGTGCATGGGAGGATCTTTCCATGGACGAACTTCTCATGGGGGAAGAGACTTTCAATGGATGGGGATCAGGATTCTCTAGCATTATTTAAAAAAACAATGAAAAAATAAATATGAAAATTTTTTCTACTGAATGTGAGGAGCAGCATTAAAACTTAAAACGAACAGAAATTATTACGTATATGAGGGGTTTACCTCCTCGTAATACCTCGCTCTTTACGCTTGAGCTCTTTTAGTAATTTCAACTATTTATTCTACGGTCTTTGTGATTCAGGGGTCATTCTTAAGGAATTGGGACAAAATTTAAGCTTTAGTGTAAAAAGCGAGGTATCGACAAGGGGTGAGCCCCCTCATATACGCAATAAAAACATACGAATATAGAAGTTCGCTACGTAAGTTAATTCGTAAGTTACGTATATTTTTTACTTATGAAATCGTTCGTAAAAATTAAAAGTTATAGTCGCCTTTTTAAGTAATCAAAAAATTGGAGAGCAGCAAGGCCTCCTCTCTCGCTTCTTTTTTCTCAAAATCTTCAAATTAAAACTATGAAAAAGCCATTTAGCCCCAAAAAATTAATATGCAAATTTCGTTTTAATTATTTATGCGCGGAGAGCCAAGATCAAAAAATGCATTAATTCAAAAACGTCCAGAAATTAAACAAAAGAAAACAAGTCTTTTTAAATGAAAGTAAGGAGTAACATTAAAACTTAACACGAAAAGATATTACTCCGTATATGAAAGGGGCTTTTCCTCCTCAACGCCCCAGTCTTTACGCTAAATTTTTGTACTGTTTTAAAATGTAGAGTTAAGAGAAAGAGTCAAACTTTAGCGTAAAGAGCCGGGCGTTGAGGAGGAAAAGCCCCTTTCATATACGGAGTAATTTCTGATCGTTTTAAGTTTTAATGTCGCTCCTTACTTTCATTCAAAAAAACTTGTTTTTTTTTGTTTAATAAACTACAGGATTGACAAATATGGCCCATATACTAAGACATAAAACACTTACTCTGTAGCTTAGTAAGATTTTCATTATTATCTTTTTGTACAAGAAGGCCTGCATTCAGAATGGGGTTTCATCTGGTTCGACCTCCCCCCCCCAGAAATGTTTCTTCGACTCGTAAAAAAGTAACAGCATAGAAGTAAAAGAAAATCTTTGTCCCGTTTTGAAGTTGTTTTTCTTTAATCCTTCTCCCGAACAAAATTATCCCACAAACAAAAGTCCTAGTTCCCGTCCAGGCCACAGGACATGATTTTGGAATAACATTATTTTCTTTGATTCATTAATTTGGGAGCATTATGACCTGCGCTGTCGCTCCATCTAGTATATTTTTCTTCATCTTAGAAATGAGGGTACTAGGTAAGCACAATTAGCCAGACAGTAGGTAAGGCCGCATCTAGGGAGGGGGTCCCCCCCCAAAGAAAAACAAAGTTTATCCAAATCTTAAAAACATAACAAAAATGCGTATAAATTTTTTTTGATGAGCTTTTATAGTTTCTTACCCCTCCCCCCTTTGACACAAAATCCTGGATACGGCCCTGACAGTAGAGAATAGACTTACAATTACAATATTTTCTTGTTTATCCCAAATCAAAACTTTCAAACCAGAGCAGACGTAGTAAGGATTGTTGATTCTTATTCCTAGACCTAATCGATTCCTAAATAATAAAATACTTCATCACGTCAAACGCCTAAGATGGAGATAATTTTATTTACTTAATGGAAAGTCAACATTACTAGGGTTCCAAATTCCCACCCAAGATTAGATTGCATAAATTTTAGGGGGAAATATATCGTTTTTGTGGGAAAAATTCGAACGTTGCTTACAAGCACACTGGAATAGCAAAAGTAAGGAGTAAGCAAATACGTAATAAAGCAGGCAGAACATTAACACTCCAAATGTAACATTTCTGGATTTGAGCCAAATCCAGAAATATTTCCAATCCAAAGTCGGACAGACACATGTCCAACACGCTTCGAGCCCGTAAACGAATAAATACAAAAAAACTGATTTTTTTAGCTGAAAGTAAGGAGCGACATTAAAACTTAAAACGAACAGAAATTACTCCGTATATGAAATGGTTTGTCCCCTCCGCAATCCCTTGCTCTTTACGCTAAAGCTTTTAATTGTTTTAAAAAGTAGAATTGTGGCAAAGAGTCAAACTTTAGCGTAAAGAGCGAGGGATTGCGGAGGGGACAACCCATTTCATATACGGAGTAAATTCTGTTCATTTTAAGCTTTAATGTCGCTCCTTACTTTCAGCTAAAAAAATTAGTTTTTTTTTATTTAATTTCTGAACGTTTTTGAATTAATGCATGTTTGGTTTTGGCTCTCCGCACATAAATTATTAAAATGAAATTTGTATATTAATTCTTTTTTGGCTAAATGACTTTCTCTTAGTTTTGATCGGACGATTTTGAGAAATAAGGGGTGGAGAAGGAAGCCTAGTTGCCCTCCAATTTTTCGGTTACTTAAAAAGGCAACTAAAACTTTAAATTTTTAACGAAGGTTTTTATTAGTAAAAAATATACGTAACTTAAGAATTAACTTACGTAACAAACTTTCATAACCTTATATTTTTATTATGTATACGAGGGGGTTTGTACCCTCGTTAATACCTCGCTCTTTACACTAAATCGTAAGTTTTGTCCCAATTCTTTAAGAATGACCCCTGAATCAGAAAGGCCGTAGAATAAACAGTTGAAATTACTAAAAATACTTTAGCATAAAGAGCGAGGTATTTATCTCCTCCTAAATACCTCGCTCTTTATGCTAAAGTATTATTAGAACCCCTCATATTCGTAATAATATCTGTTCGTTTTAAGTTTCAACGCTACTCCTTCTTTTCATTTGAAAAAAGTTTTCATGTTTATTTTTCATTGTTTTCTTATAGTAATGCTAGAAAATCCTGCGCCCTTTTCATTGAATTTTTCTTCCCCCATGACAGATTCCTCCAAGTAAAGATCCTCCAACATAGCCCCCTCTCCTCAGCCCCACCCCCCAAAAAAATAAAATCCCCCCAAAACGTCTGTACACTTCCTAATAACCATTACTATATGTAAACACTGGTCAAAGTTTGTAACTTGCAGCCCCTCCCCCAGGGGTTTTGGGGGAGTAAGTCAACCCCAAAGACATAGTTATTATGGTTTTCGACTATGCTGAACAAAATGGCTATCTCAAAATTTTGATCCGTTGACTTTGGGAAAAAATGAGCGTGGGAGGGGGCCTAGATGCCTTCCAATTTTTTTGGTCACTTAAAGAGGGCACTAGAACTTTTCATTTTCGTTAGAATGATCACTCTTGCGACATTCTAGGACCACTTGGTCGATACGATGTCCCCTGGGGAAAAAAAAAAAAAAACAAATAAACACGCACCCGTGATTTGTCTTCTGGCAAAAAATACAAAATTCCACATTTTTCTAGATAGGAGCTTGAAACTTGTACAATAGGGTTCTCTGATACGCTGAATCTGATGGTGTCATTTTCGTTAAGATCCTATGACTTTTATGGGGTGTTTTCCCTATTTTCTTAAATAAGGCAAATTTTCTCAGGCTTGTAACTTTTGATGGGTAAGACTAAACTTGATGTTACTTATATATTTAAAATCAGCATTAAAATGCGATTCTTTTGATGTAGCTATTGATGTCAAAATTCAATTTTTTCGAGTTTTGGTTACTATTGAGCCGGGTCGCTCCTTACTACAGTTCGTTACCACGAACTTTTTGAAAACGTTTAAATTCCCACTGGGTTGAACATAGAGAACCTGAAGACAAATATTTACCGAACCTGCTTAAAACACGTCTTTGATCGTGTGCCTGAAAACGTATGCCTCAAACGTGCACCGGTGCCTGAAAACAGGATTCAAAAGGGATGGCTAAAAACCAAAAAGTTTGTATCTCTCATAAGTGAAGAAATAACTCACAGAATAGCCTAGAAATTGTACCAACAATAATCAAACTAAAAGAAAATGGAAAAGGCCATAAGATTAACAAAATTACCGCATGCCTTTGGCTCTCCAAAACAAGTAAAATTGACTTCGATGATTTTGAGACCCTTCTGTTATTTACGAATACCCCGTTGAAGTATCATGACCATAAAGCGAAAACCACTTTAAGAAAGTTGGTACTTTGTACGAAAATATTAGCTTAGAAGAAAGGGAATAAAAAGAAGATTGAACGGAAAAATAAATACGGAATTTCAAAAATTGAGAAGCTTCTAAAAATTGGGGAGGATTTGAAGCCCACTATATTTTTAATATTATACTCAAATGTTACAACACCAGATAAAGTTACTATTGGGCCGCTAAGTTTTTCCGTCAGGCCATGGACACCAAACCTAAAAGGTGTACTAAATGCAAATTATTTGGCCATGCGAAAGATGTGTGCCGTAATAGCACAAAGACCTGTGGAAAATGTGCCAGCAGAGGCCACTCCGCAGAAAATAGTACCCAAAATCAAATTAAACGCAGAAACTGTCACAGCACAGACCACATCAGTGGGGATAAAAATTTCGTATAAAGGATCAAGCATCGTATAAGCATCCAAGAATCAAGTTCCATGGCGAGAAGCCAAAATGAAATATGCTGAAATAGCAATAACAGAACAAGAAAGACCGACGACAGTTGAAAATCCAGAAATAAATGTAACTACACAAATCCAGAAAGAATTAAAACTCCTTATCCGTACAATGAAAATTGTATTAAAACCCAACGTAAATGAAAAGTTGAAGATTGAAGAAATTAAAAAGAGCTGCAGAAAAACTGTTCCTTGGAATAACTAGTTTTGACGAAACAAGATCTGAAATAGAAGAAGAATTTTTACCAACAACAGGGAGTGGATCAAGGGACTAGTCAGAATAACAAAGATATTAGCGTTTAAGGCAGAAACATTTATAACAGCAACCAGATTTAGTTCATTAAAATATATGAATCCTCAAATTAATTGCTTAAGCACAATTGACCTAACATTTTCAGCTTGTCAGATCCTGCAAATAGCTGAATATATAACAGGGAAAGATCTCGATATAGGAAGTCCACATAAGTTAATACCAACTGCTCTTGACCAGCTACCGGAAAAGAAAATGTATTATTACAGAAACGGAAAATTTAACCAAGTTCAAGTTAACCATATATGTAAAAAGCTAGAAGTCAATTTACCAGAAAAATTTAATTGTCTTGAGGCTTATTCTAAGTCGTCCCTACAAGAATGAACATCACGAGACAGGACGTAAAAGCTGTCGGTAATTGTTTGTCCCGTGATATTTATGATTGGAAAGTTTTAAGTTATCCCAGTCTTTCTGGTCACGGGCATATTTCTTTTAAGCTAAGGTTTTCTACTGACAACTCCTTCAAAATAAATTTAGTTGATCCACGGTCCAGTTGCAAGAAAGTGGATTGGAATACAAATCAGAATTAAAATCGTTATACCTGAGAAAAAACCCAAACTCCAAGTGTGCAAGATGGTGGACCCCAGAACTAACTGAATTAAAGCGAAATTACAGAAGAGCATTAAAAAAATTGAAAATTCACGCAACTGAGGAAAATTATCATTCTCTTTACGCTAAAGTTTCTTACTGTCTAATAAAGTAGAATTGAGAGAAAGAATCAAACTTTAGCATAAAGAGCGGGGCGTTGAGAAGGGAACAGCTCCTTTCATACACGGAGTAAATTCTGTTCGTTTTAAGTTTTAATGTAGCTCCATACTTTCAGCTAAAAAAAACTAGTTTTTTTAATTTAATATCTTCTAAAGATGCGAATTTCTTAGATCATACAGCTAAAAAGGTATTTACAATATTTGAGAAATAGACAGATAAAAATAGACTAAATTCGATGTTAGTGAATGCGAAGCTATCATCTTTACTAAGAAAAGAGTAATCCCACAAATTAATATCAGTTTTTAAGTCATAGAATACCGATAACTGATAAAGTAAGATACCATGTAAAGATGACCATGTTGAAAGTAAAGTAGAAGTCGCAAGACAATATTCAACAAAATTGTTATGTGCCGCTAGAACCACTTGGGGTCTTAAGCCTTTTGCCCTAAGAAAGTTACAAAAAGCTGCTATTGAATCCACCATTTTATGGTTGTTAGCGCTGAATAAAAAGAAAATTGTAAAAAAGCTAGTATCTGTCCTAAGAATTTCTACGGTTTTGATTTCCAAAGCTTTTTTATCCACTAAAACTGAGACAATAACGGTTTTAGCAGGATGCCTTCCTATTGACTTTAGAGCCAAAGAGATGGCTCTATCCAGATATCTAAAGAGTGGAAGACGTGATTATTGGCCACTCCTTAATAATTCAAGCCATAAATTAAATGGACATACATATTATACTGAATCACAAGCAAATTATGTATTCGGTAATTCCCTCTCTCACTCTAATTCTATAAATAAAATTCGGAAAACTTTACGCATAAACCTATATATGAAATGGTATGAAATATTCTGCCAAGCTGTTAAGCCCTGGACCCTCCAGTTTTTTACTGATCATAATGGCGAATATATCAACCAACCGAATTACAATTTGAAATTTACATTATTTTGTTTAATTGAAAAATGTGATGAAAATTTGACTGAAACCCTGTGAAAAAAGGAATTTTTTCCTATTTTCTAAGCAAGTATAGATCGCTCTCAAGCTACAAAGAAGTGATTTGAGAAAGGCAATCAGCAAAAATTTGCGACTCAGCTTGACATAAATATCAGCATCAGATTGTATTAAACCATAAAACCATAAAATCATAAAACCATAATAATCATTAAACCATAAAATCATTTTATGGCTTAAATGATCATTAAACCATTTAATAATCATTAAACTACAAAATCCTAAAGCCATAATCATCATTAAACCATAAAATCATTTTATGGTTTAAATGATCATTAAATCATTTAGTAATCATTTAATAATCATTAAACCACAAAATTCTAAAACCATAAAATCATAAAACCATAGAATCATAAAACCATAATAATCATTAAACCATAAAATCATTTTATGGTTTAAATGATCATTAAACCATTTAATAATCATTTAATAATCATTGAACCATAAAATCATAAAACCATAATAATCATTAAACCATAAAATCATTTTATGGTTTAAACTATCATTAAACCATTTAATAATCATTTAATAACCATTAAACCATAAAATCATAAAAATTCTCGTCGGATTGTATTAAATCAGATATAAAGCAGTTAATGTGACGTTTATTCATAATTAGTCTTAGCTTTTATCAGCCAAAGAATAACTAAAATAAACAAATCAAAGCCAAGCAAATGGTGACTGGTTCTGGCCTCTCTTGTACCCCAGGGCAAAATCTTGATGAGTTAGCACCAATCCCTTTGTCTCCAAAAGTTTCCAGGTCAAATTAAAAAAAAAATCATTAGTTAACAATATTATCATTTATTATCAAATTTATTCATTTATTTGAATTTGACTTTTTGTACTTTATATAGGAAAAAATCTGGGAAAATGACAATTTCAGATGCAGTTTGCTTATGTTTACTATATTAGTAAATTATAATTGTTACTTTTTTTTAAATACCCTCTAGTATAATAAAATAGATTCTGATTACAAAATTATTATAGCTGTTAGATTATTTTCTTGATATTTCGCGCCCTCCCTCTAAAACTGTCTCTGACTGTTAGTGCATGGGAAGACACTTATTAGTAGAACTACTACTAACATGGTTCTTAAAACTGAGTGTGTTTACTGCATTGCTTTAACAACAGGTGCGATCTCGCGAAATTTCTTTTTAACTATTTCTGACCGCGCCATCTTTTTTGGTTATAGCCTTCACTCTTTGCTTCGAATAAGTGATCTGAATAAAATATATATCTGTTATTTCCTGTTGTAAAAGTTTATCTTTTATTACCTATGTTCTCGCTGGACAAGAAAGTTAAAATAAACTTCTCGGTTAGGCGCAACTGATATTATGTGTATTCTATTGCATAATCACAGGATATTACATTTGAATCATCCTTAGGGCTGGGCCCTTATTACCTTAAAAAGAGGTGGGGGAGGAGGCCTAGTTGCAAACCAATTGTTGGTCACTTAAAAATTCAACAAAAACTTTTTATTTTACAAGCATTTTTATTTGTACTAAATATACGTAGCTTACGAATTAACTAACGTAATGAACTTCTATATTTGTATAGTTTTATTACGTATATTAGGAGGTTCCTCCCTTTGCCAATACCTCGCTCTTTACGCTAAAGCTTAAATTTTGTCCCAACTCTTCAAGATTGACCCCTGAATCACAAAAACCCTAGAATAAATAGTTGAAGTTACTAAAAATACTTTTGCGTAAAGAGTGAGGTATTGTGGAGAAAAACCCCTTATATACGAAATAATTTGTCCTCGTTTTAGCTTCTAATTGTGCTCCTTACTTCCAACTGAAAAAAACTTTTTTTTTTCCTAATTGTTTTTTTTTAATAATTGTAGAAAATTCTGCGGTCCCTTCATGGAAATTTTCTTCATCCGTGATAAATTCCTCCATGGAAAGATCCTCTCACGTAATCCCCTCCCCGCGACCCCCTTTGACGTAAAAAACTCCCCCTGAAAACGTTTGTACATGTCCCAATAACCATTACTATAGGTAAACAATGGTTGAATCTTGTAACTTGCAGCCCCTCCCCCGGGAACTGTGGTGGATTAAGTCGTCCCAAGGAACATAATTATCAGGTTTTTTGACTATGCTAAACAAAACGGCTATATCAAAATTTTGATCTGGTGACTTTGGGGATAAATGAGCGTGGGAGGGGGCCTAGGTGCCCTCCAATTAATTTGGTCACTTAAAAATGATACTAGAGCTTTAATTTTCGTTAGTTTGAGCCATTTCACGACATTCTAGGACCACTGGATCGACACGATCACCCCTGGAAAAAATACAAATAAACACGCACCCGTAATCGGTTTTCTGGAGAAAAAAAAATGCAAAATTCCACACTTTTGTAGACAGGAACTTGAAACAATAGGATCCTCTGATACGCTGAATATGATAGTGTGAATTTCGTTAAGATTCAATGACCTTTAGGGGGTTTTCCCCCTGTTTTCTAAATTAAGGCAAATTTTCCCAGGCTCGTAACTGTTGATGGGTAAAACTAAACTTGATGAAACTTCAATATTTAGAATCAGCATAAGAATGCAATTCTTTCAGTGTGACTATTGGTATCAAAATTTTTAGAGTTTATAGGTTTTTTAGAGTTTCGGTTACTGTTGAACCGGGTTGGTCCTGACCACGAACTATTTGATTCAAAAAGGCCGGTTATAAAGTTAAAACTTTTGTTTAGGCTGAAGGGTATGCTAAAATAAATCAAAATATACTATGCGCACGTAATTTATGTAAAAGAATGATCTGCACTATTTCACAACGCCTGAGGATATGTGATTTTGTTTAAAACGGTTAAAAGGTCTAGTAAGTAAGTAAGTAAGTAAGTAAAATATTTATTACCCGTATTTTTCACATGGAACAAAACGGAGTACAATGAAAAAACAAATAAAAGAAAAGAAAAAAAAGAGAAGAAAAACGGAGAAAAATTTAAGACACAACATGGAAAAATACATAATCAAGAACTGTAGAAATGTTTAAGCCAGGGGTGGTTCCATTTTGCCTGGAAATTAGAAATCAACCGGTTTACCGCGATACTGGGGTCTTTAATCCTATGTTAATCAATCATATAAGTATTTCTCGTCCACAGGGGGCATCGCAGCAGGAACTTCGCGAACCTAAAATAAAGGGACCGGAGCTTGCGTTTTTGGGTGTCAGTTAATAAATTCCAAAATGGCGCGATATATAAAATATGCGGCAGTGCGACAACGTTATACATATTGGCGAGATACTTTCGGCATAAGAGGAGTCTGCTGGCGACGATAGACCCATACGCGGTGCGGAGTTTTTTCTCGACGTGTTTGACGAGCAGTAGACGAGTTTCATTAAGGTTACGGCCTATGGGTAAACCCAGATACACGACATGAGATGAAACGGTAATTGACTCGCTACCCAGTAGGAGGTGTTCAGGCTGAGAAGGACTATCGTTGAAAAAAAGAACTGCAGATTTAGAAGTATTGAAAGCCAGGCCGATTTTTTTATATTCATCACGCAGGATCGAGAAATTCGATTGCAGACCCCTAATAGACCGACTTAGATTTAATAGATCGTCCGCGTATGTAAGTAGCGACACATTTATATTCTTGGAGATACATGAAACATTTGCACATGCCTGGGCATTTAAAACACTGCTATTGTACAAACTTGGGGATAATAATGAACCCTGGCGGACAACCACTGATGTGATGCGGTTACCTATTTTTATACGCGCTTTTAAATGGCAATACATATTGTACAGTACGCTAGTGGCACGGAGGTTTACACCTTGCTGGTAAGCGGCTAAAAGGGCCTGAGCATGAATCGACGAATCAAACGCTCTACTCATATCAAAAGCACCAATTCGTGAGAATCATAGGATCTCACGTATATATAGAATCATATCATAGGATCACCCGATTCGTGAGAATCTGCTAGAATAGCGGCAAGACTGAAGAGAGCGTGAGCACAACCCAGACCCGGTCGGAAACTGAACTGGTTTCCGACCAGAAACCAGTCGGAAACAATATCTCAGGGGACGCAATGCCACCCACAGCCTCAAGGGCAAGGATTGTAAATTATGTAAACGTAAGTGTTACGTAACAGTTTCTTTGATTGTTTAAAAGCCTAGGGGTGTAGGAGGAAAACCACCAGGGCCCGCCGAATCAAGATACAAACATATTTATTGATTGTTGAATCCCTGGTTGTAGCTGAGGACGGGGCACACAGGGGTGTGTCACGTAATACTATAGTACACCTGTCTGTTACGTAATAGTAGATTCTTTTTTTTTGTTCGGGATAATGTGTTCTCACCTGAATGTTTAGGGGTCAGGGCCAACAAGTCAAATGGGGAACCCCCGCTTGTACAGTAGCCTGTAAAAAGCGTGTGGTCTAGTCCTGCTTTCAAAGCAATAATGAAAGAAAGGTCTAGATGGTTAGATTACTTTGTGCAGATGAGGGAGGAATGATTGCTACAGATTGTCCTTTAAAGCCGACAATTCAGGGCCGAACATCATCCCAGTTAGGGGGAGGATGCCGTAAGGAAAGATCTTGATCTACCTGGGAGTTTGTAAGGAACAAGGTATTAAATAGATTGGGATGGGGGAGGACCATGTGTAGATGTAATTACTTCAGGCTACTTGGTGCTGAAATGAGTTGTTAGCAGTAGGAGTAGTAATATCTGAGATAGTTTTTATTTACAATTGCATAACTTATGGTGCAAATATTTACCCCACTTATATGGAATATAAGAAACAGAAAACACCTGACCAGTTAAGGACTATGTTCTATAGTCCTCAGAGGTAGACTAATAAGGTTTGAATTTGTAAAAATGTTGAAGCAGCCGAGGTGAAGACACCTATCTTACAGGAATGTGTTATTAAAAACTTCAATTGGTTGAAGAATAGCCAAAACAGAGCTATTTACTTATAATAATGGTTAAAATAAATTAGATTTTTATTACAAAGATGCTGAAAGGCTTTCCAAATCTTCAAATTTGCACAAAAATAAACTTGTAGGTCTAGAAACTTTGAAATATCAAGGTAGCGTTGAATCTTTTCAGTGTACGAAAATAAACACCACAACACAAAAAAAAACAATGCCATAATATAAGAAATAACTGCCACGACACTAGAAAGTGCAACTTTTTGCAAAAGAAAAGAGTAACTTGTGGAGAATTCAGTGTGTATACACAACTCAAGATATATACTTTTACAGCGGGGAAAGGGCGGAGAGGGGGGTAAAACTAATTTTCAATGCAAAGGATTCTACATTTGGATTCTGGATGAAATCCTGAATATGAAAGTGGGCTATGTCTGTATCTTAGCTATTCCATTAGTAGATTATAAGAAAAACTTACCAAAAATTAAAATTGGAAAATAATTAAATAATAATTAATATTTTTGACCACTTGTCTTTATCAATTTCTTATGCAAAAAGCTCAGATCTTTTTAAGTTTAATCAAACAGTCTTATGACAATAAATTGTAAGCTAGGAGTGACGGGGCTCAATAGTAGCCGAAATTCTAAAAACCAGAATTTTGAAATCAATAGATATATCAAACAATTCGGCTGATTATTTAGATCTGAGTTGTTTTTTTTCTTTTTTTGTTATTTTCTTATTGTTGTTTTTCTTATTGTTCTAATTAAACGCCTCTTTCAAAATTCAACAAAACATAAAATTTAGTGTAAAGAGTGAGTAGTTTAGGAGGGTGCAATCTCTTTCATAAACGTAATGATTTCCGTTCGTTTTAAGTTTCAATTTTACTCTTTACTTTCAGTCGAAAAAACTTATCTTTTTTAAATTTAACTTCTGATCGTTTTTTTTTTAATAATGTCAGGAAATCTGGCCCCACATTCACTGAGAAATCCCACTCCCCAAGGAAATATCCTGTAAACAATTCAATCCTGTTGAAAATTTACTCCGGACAATTACCGTTGAAAACTCCACGCGTAAAATTGAGGCGGAATTGAGAAATCAAGACCTATAAAAAGAAACTTTATATGAGAATTCTGGCAAATTCCAACAGTGTATTATTTCTCCTGACAAGTTCACCCCATGGAAAATTCTCTTGTGGAAAAGCCCAAAGCATAAAATTTGTCCTCTCCCCCCCCCACCCAAAAATGTGTACATACTTCCCGGTAACAAATACTACGCGCAAACAAAGAGACAAATTTTATAAACTGAAGACCTTTCTCCTGGGACTCTGTGGGGTTAATTTTATATCTAGAGACACAGTTATTGGGCCTTTCAACTAAGATGAACAAAATTGCTATCTCAAAATTTTGATCGGGCGGCTGTGGGATATAAAGGGGAGGGGGATGGCCATCCTCTAATCTTTTTTTTTCACTTAAAACGGCACTATAATTTTTCATTTTCTTTCGAACATGATATTCTCGGGTCACTGGGTCAATATAATTACTCATGGAAAAAAAACAACGAAAAATACAAACAAATAAACACGTATCTTCTTCTGGCAAAAATACAAAATTCAACATTATTGAAGATAGGACTTTTTAACCTCTAAAGTTGGATTTTCTGATAGAACAAATCTGATTGTGTGGATTTCATTAAGATTATATGCTTTTTAAAGGGTGTTTCCCTCTTTTTTTGAAGATCAGGCAAATTTTCTCAGGCTTGTAGCCTTTAATGAGTAAAACTAAACTTAGTGAAACTTATATATTAGAAATATATAGTATATATTTCGTATAGTTAGTTATAGTTAGTTAGTATAGTTAGATATAGTTTCGTATAGTTAGTTACAGTATAGTTAGCTGATTCTTTTGATATGTCTATTGGTATCATTTTTTTTTATTATTTCTATTTAGCCGGATCGCTCCTTACTTACAGTTCGTTACCACAAGGTGTTTGATTTTTTTTTTTTTTTTGTCCCAATTCTTCAAGTTCGACTCCTGAAGCAAAAGGGTTGCTCAATTAGAATAATAAGCTTTTTCCAAAGCAAAATTCAGAAAAAAAGCTAAAGTAATAAGAGTTCTAAAGCAAACTGTAATATACAGAGCGAGGTCTTGAAGTGAGGATTCCCTCACATATGTAATAAAATCCGTTTGTTTATATCCGATCGTTACATTTAGTTGAAAAAACTATTTTTTTTTATTTAATTTAACACCATGTTTCAAATGCCAGTTTCAAAATTATAGGTGTATTTAAAAAGACGTATTATAAGTTCAGATAAAGCATTTACCCCTTTTCTTGGCAGCGACATTACCCCAAAAAACGGAAAAATTTGCCCTAAACAGACTATACACACATTCATAAGACTATTCAAGCCATCTTTATGGGGCTCCTTCAGCCATACAGTCCATATTTGTAGAGAAATGTCACAAGGCTCCTGACTGATAGAGTAGCTGAACTGGACTGAGAGAAGAAACGAGTCAAGAGTCAAGTAGTCACTCTAGTCAGGCCTCAGATTTCAAATGATGCTGCAGAATGGGAGGAAAACGTAGCTGCACATGAGACAGGCAACTGAAATCTTAAATATAAAAAAGTAAAAATAACAAAAATTACTTTGAATTATAGCCAACATTATATTCAAAACTACATAATTAAGAAAATAAAATAAATTTGGTAAGAGGTGAAAAAGTATGAAATCGCTTTTGTTTTGGATATTCTTCTACCTCTTCTGTCTGGCTGTTGGCCCGTGATGTATCCGATGTAGTTAGGGGAGACGTATTAACTGGGCTAAGAAAAGTGAGTCAAGTATCAGGCCTCGATTTCAAATGATGCCAAAAAATTCCACACTCGCATTTATGCAAATGTGTCACTTTTTTTATGATCTTTTAATGGCCAATAACCCATACTTGATGGTTAGACCGTTGTTAATACCGTTACCAAGTCAGTTAGATTTTATTTACAGAAGTGGATAAAAATGTAGCCTATTACTTTTACGTTTCACCATTCTTTTTGTTTTCATTTTGTTTTGTATATTTAAATTTAGGATTGGTGAAGCGGCACTTGCTTTCCGCCTTTTTCGGCTTGAAGCTCCACTCGACCAAGAAAAAGATATATATTTCAAAATAATTTTTGATTTAATCTGTCAAAGCGGATTTAATCTGTCAGTTCCTGCAAATATTCATAATTTATAATATTAATGTTGTCATCTAGGAAGTGGGAATTTCACAGAACTTAATTATGATTAAGAATTTAATTATGTATCTAAACTACTTTCACTACTTTCAAAGTTTACAACCAGCATTTGATATAGCTCCTGCCTAAGCGTTCCCATCGGAGGGGGACTTCCTCTTTACTTTAATAGACCAAAAGTATGCAATGAGGTTAAAATTAATGTTGACCTTATCAAAAATTAATAAGGTCAAGAGTATTGCTCATCTGCCACGTTGAAAACGCAAAAAAAAATCATGCTTGTCTCCTGAGTACCAATTTTTGATACAGACAATGCTATAGTTTTATCAAACTCTCAGAGTAATATACTGCTGAATATTATACTTATGGCATTTAAGATTTTATGGAAGGGGTGGTTGCACAAACTTCGTAAGGGGCTCATTTGATTGGAAATTGAAAGTTATAGTGCTCTTTTTAATAGTCAAAACTGATTACACGGCAACTAAACCCCTCTCCCACACCCTCGTTTCCCCAAATGCGTTCGGTCAAAATTTTGACATATTCATTTTGTTCAAAATAGTCCAAACATCGGATAACAAATCGACACAACTCCGCAGAGTCCAGAGAAAAGTTTTGTAAGCTATGCCTCGGGGCAAATAAGTTTTTTGTGGAAGGAGTGGTCGTATAATCTTCGCAGGGTGCTTATTTAATTACTAGCTCCATTCTAAGATTCAAAACTGATCGGAGAGCAACTAGCCCCCCCACCAAGAGTCAAATCTTTAGATATGAAAGATTAATAACTTTATGGAATTGATGAAAGACTTGAGAGCCATAGCCATTTGGAGGGAAGCCAAGACAGATAGTCTCTCTGAGAGGTGAAGCTGGCTCAACTTTTTCAAGTTGAATAAAAACGATTGATTTCATTTCTCGATGAAAACATTTTTTTTATTTCTATTATTACTCTAAAGCTTTGTGAAAGGCTAACACTATTTATCAACTATTTTAGAAATTTGACATATTGGTGCATATAAAATCAAGAGTAGAGCTGCCTTTGGTTGTAGTGACTTTTACAATCTGTTTTAGACTAAAAGTATTGCAAGTAGATTAAAGTTCTAATTCATTTGCATCACCTAACCGGAAAAAAAACCAGCATATGGGTATTTGGATAGCACATAGTCAGCTATGGCATGCAATTTTTCAATAAAATTAATTTTGCTACCCGTTTTCTACCTAGGAGAGTGATAAAACAACACAGGACAATCAAATTGAAAGGACGTGGTAAGACCTTAGGTCAAACACACACCCATAAAATTCCATCAAATGGAGCTAAACATGAAACGTATATTTCAGAAGGATAAAGATTATTAAGGAAAAAGAAGGCGAACCCTCCTGTTTTTACCCAGAGGGTAAGTTTCGGGTCTGGGTTTATGAGAAAAAGTGTGCATTTGTAGCTTTTTTAAATTTTCAGCGTGTTTAAATTTCTCAAGAAGGACTTTCCGCCAAACGAAACTGTTCTTTACCTTCATAAGGTAACGAGCAAGTATGTCTACATCACTTTGACGATTCATATAGACTTCTTTCTTCTTCTTTGCAATTTTGGCCGATTTCATAAATATAGGTTACCCATTGTGAGAACTGAAAAATCTAGTTTTTGACTGTAAAAACTACTATAGCAGGTATCAAAACTAAAGCCATAGCATATACTGTTTTGTGATGACCAGAGACAAAATATATGTTGCCCCCTTACCCCCGTCGGAAAAAATGAAGTTCACTTACACCCCCCTCCAAAGGATAGATTCCTGAAAGTTCCAGCTCAATCCTCAGCTGTGAGACAAAGCATGGTAGGATTTTTAAAACTATGTATAAAATTAGCCACCCTTTTAGTGAAACCTACTAACAGAGTAACGAGACTCGATCAGCATGAAACTTCAGGTACCCGTTGTATAAACTTAAACAATTATTTTCACAGCTGAAGATTAGTAATTGACAGTAACTTATAAATATTCCTTGAATTGTACTTTCACAATGCTGAGTTATCGTTGCCATCTTTTCGAGTTTTTATCCTAACTGTCCGCAATACCCCTTCTCCCATTGTTCGTGTAATAAAGCAAAATTAGTTGAGGAATATTACTGTAACAATAACTGCCTGATCTCAGTTTTAGAGGAAAACAGATTTACAAAAGCTTGAAAGAAAATGTCAAGAATTGCCAGTGCTAGATGGCTTAGGGGACTTTTGGGGGTAGTAGTGAACCGTTTCAGCAGGTGTTCATACCCAGTTAGAATATTTAAGGAAGAAAATTGATGCCGTTAAGATTTGAAGGAGGAATATTCAAGGCGCAGGGAGTTTTCTCGCAGTTGAAGAAAGTTTAAAGAAAATGAATAAAAGTCCTAAAAACAAGATAAGAATGCTAGAAGTCAGGATTATGACAGCTATAAAGTTGGCTATGAAACATGGAGGCTTTGAACGATTGCGGAGTGTGTGCCGTATGTTGACAAAAAACCTCCACTGGGGGGAGGGGGATACAAAACAATTTCTTTTGACGGTTTATTTTTACTGTTAAAAAAAACTTTAAAAAACACCTACAAAATTATATAATATTCATTTTTGTTACGTTTCTACGAGTCGAACCAACATTTGGGGGGTGGGGGTTGAAAACTACTAGCCCTCCCCCTGGATACAGCCTTGGGTACTCATTTGAACAATTAATACCAGATGATAACTTCGAAAATGTGCACCAAGTTTACGACGATAAGATGGCTAGGACCTATTTTAGGGAGGGTGGATGGTCTCAAAAAAGGAAAGAGCTCATCAGAGAGAGTAAGGAGTAAAGCTCCAAACGGTCTGGGGAGGAGATGAAGCGTGCAAAGTTGAGTTGCCCTCACCCTCATGCAGTTGGATATTGCGATGAACTGTCCATAAAAGTAGAATTTAAAGAATCCCAGGAAATGACGTTTGTAATAGATTTAATAGATTTTTATTTTTTTTTGTTTCCTGAGTCGATAAGATTCTTCTTGAACTAAGAAAACATTAGTAAGCAGTTGCTTCCCTTTCATCCCACTCAAACTACTATTATATTCAATATCTGTTGTGGGAGAGGGGGACCAAAATTTATCCTCTTTTTCAGTTTTTTATCAGTGAGAAATTTCTACTATAGTTAATGTCAGAAGAATGACTCAATCTGGAAGTAACCTTGTTGATCATATCTAGGGTCCAATCTGCATTTTATTAAAATTTATTCTTTTTTATTGAAAATTTAATAGCTAATTTTTCTTAATTTATTAACATTCACACAATTAAGAAAAGAATCAGATTTCTGGAAGTGTTTTACGATCTTTGTTGACTTCATGCATATAACATTCTTTCAAATTTTGGGTTACAAATGTGGTGTCAATAGATTCCAATTTAAAAAAAATTAATTAACAAAAATAAGAGCGGTTCTTTCGTAAATCTACCCCCCTGAAGACAACTGTCACTTTTTCTGTACTAAAAAAAATTACTGTTTATAGATATTTTTTTTCATTCAAACCTTAAAGTGAACGGAAAAATAATTTTTTTGGATCAGATATAAACATATATAAAGGTCCTGAAAAACAGCTCTCGGCTGCTCTGACTCAGAGTTCTCACCCGGTGATAGAAAAACACTGTAGTTTAGTGTTTGTTGATTTAGTGATTTTCTTCACTAGGGGGTAACAAACAGCAAGTCTTCCTGATCCACTCTCACTTCAGAATTTCTGCAGCAACAGGTAACTCTTCCTGAACCTGAATAATCCCCAGACTGGCTCTAATTCCTCCTTTGGAAATTATGTTTCCTTTTTCTGACTGCAATAAAACTTTATTTCTGAAGTTTTCTTTGGTCTTGTGATTCCATTTTTGCCATCAAATGCAACCTTTTGACTTTTAATTTCCAATCAAATGAGCCCTCTCTGAAATTTATTCGAGCTCTTCTATAAGATTCATATTTGCCCCCAGGGCATAACTTAAAACGGCCGTCCCTGGGCCCTGGGGAGTTGTGTTGACCCTGGAGTTTTTGTTGTGTGGTTTTTTAGCAATTAAAAAAAAAATGCCTACCTAAAAATTTTATTGGATGTATCTGAGGAGAAAAGTGCGTGGAGGGGCTAGTTGCCCTCCGATTACTTTGACTCTTAAAGAGGACATTAGAACTCTTGAAGTTTATACGACAACCCCTTCCATATGAAGTGCCTCTGGGGAAAAAAATAAAACATTTGAGCCTTATTATGTTTTCTATAAGCAACACTATAGCGTTACCTCTGATGGAACGTTTTTTATGAGGTTTCTATTCTTGTGAGGCTGAATCATTTTTAATTAGCCTTTGCCACCACACTGATCTCAGACACTTGTCATATTGTTGTGCTATTTACAGCACTAGAATTCGAAGTGTCATTTATTACATTTTGGCTGCAAGCCACTGTTATTTTGTAATTTCTTTCTCAGTAAGCAAATTTTGAAAACTTTGATTCATTGTAAAATTACGTTGGTATAAGTACTCTAAGAATGAGTCAAAGTACTAGTCCTTTAGAGGACTAGTCTCTCCAGGTGCGTACGGTATTTTGTGTGTGGTATTTTATGGTATTTTATTAAATGAATAAAGAAAAAAATAATAAAACGAAATGAAAAATAAATTGTGAAAGAATGAAATATAATGACCTGATGAAGGTATTTGCAAATCAAGAAAAATATTAACTAGTCACATACTAATGCATTAATGCAAATAATTTATTTTACGAATAAGAGTTTCACCCGGAACATTGGCAAGAACCTGTCCAGGATCAGACCAAACACTTCTTGGGCCAAAGGTGCTACAAGCCGCGTTTAATAGATCGTGACGCTTTTTAGTTAGGTTTTCCGAAACAAATACACCTGACATTGCGAGCTTAATTTTTGCTGCAAACACTTTTCCAGGAATATCCAAGTTTGAAAATTTGACCAGAACGGTGGCGATTTTCACATTCTCAGTTTGAGTAGCAGGCATATGGAAGCGATTAGCCTTTTAGAGGTCCATTTTTTATAAAATGTTGAGAGTGCATTATTTGTGTTTTCACTCCATTAAGATTCCATCAATACAATATTGGGGTTTGGTTTCCTACCGTAGATAAAATATCAAGTTAGGTATCCTGTTCAAGCTGGTCAACTCTCTGTCTTCTAATTCAGATTAATGCCCTGCCTTATAATTTTAATAACTACTGATGGCCATAAGTGGTATCTCTAAAATGAAGTTAGAAAAAGATCAAACGGTTTGTATTTTACCCTTTTACGATCTGCAGTCACGACGGGGACACTATAGGTATCAAATTCAATAGTAAAATTTGCCACCCCAAACGTACACATGTTTGTAATATGCGCTGGGCTTTTCAAACAAGTTTATGAAATTTCAGTAAGGATTATATCCGATTCAATTGAAAACTTGTTTAGCTCTGCACTCTATGAACTTTGATAGTGACCTGAATGTTCGTTGAACTATTTTAAACTACATTGGTATATCGCAACTTCAATGAGATACGTTTGGAGAAAAGAGGGCTACGGGAGGGGGCTAACTCCCATCCTATTACTTTTGATTTTTGAAAGAGAACAAAAACTAAAATTTCTAATCAAAAAAGCCTCTTCAAAAGTTTTAACGACCACCCTTTCCATAAAAGCCTTGTATGCCCCTGAGGCATAACTGACAACTCTTATCCCTAGCCTTTGGGAGTTGGTATCAACCCCGAAAGCCTTGTTACCTGTTTTTTTTTTTTTTTTACTTTTTCTTAACAAAATTACTATACAAAAACTTCTATTAGAAACATTTGGGGAAAAGAGAACAAGAAGGGGTGGGTAAGGTGAACAAGAAGGGAAAGGTGTTTTTCCCCGACTATTGGATGCTGGAAGGGAATGTTAACAGAAAAAATGCCTGCTTGCCTAGTATGTTGACTGTAGCGTAAAATCAATGAAAACCAAAATCTTTTATAGATGAAAAAATTCGAACATCCAAATAATTTCATAAATATTTGAAAATAGTTGTCTTCGGGAAGCAGCAACCGATTCCGAAAAATACAGCAAAAAGTTAGTAGATAATAAGTAATTAAGTAGATTATAGCTCAGGAAAAGATTAGGACATAAAACTTAGGAGAAACTTTGAATCTTTTAAAAGCATGACTTTCCTTACTTCAAAAGACAGTTGATGCAGACTTTGAAGGAAAATAAAAAAAAAAAAAAAAAGGTTTTTTCAACTGAAAGTAAGAAGCGACATTAAAACTTAAAACGAACAGAAATGACTCCTTATATGAAAGGGGCTGTTCTCTCCTCAACGCCTCGCTCTTCATGCTATCCACTTCATGCTATTATCTGTTTATAAATATTTAAAATATAAACCATGAACTTTGTTACAATTCCCTGCAGTAATACGGGACGCTGCAGGACATTCTTAATTTTCCACAAAGATTCTTATGGAACACTGACGTTGAACTCTTCCCCTTAGCATAAATTCCCTGTTATCAAATTTAAGACTGAAAGTATTGCTTTGCCAGTGAATTGCTCTAAAATTATATTCAACTTATTAGTCTATTTTATTTATTTTATAATTTTTATTCTATTAATTCAGCGGTATAGATTAATGAGCGTACAGATATGGTACTTTTTTTCTAACAAAAGAAACAATTCGAGGATTCCAGAACTATTATTTTGAGCAAGATCACCTTCCCAACTGACTCAATCTTTTTATCAGGATTCCTTAAACAAATCCTGACTCTAGGAGCAGCAAGTAGTAAGTATATGATTAGCTGTAAGAATACAAAATTCTAGAGTTTTATTCAAACGAACTTTTCAATGTTTATTAGATATAATGTCTCCAACTTATTTTCTTGTCTAACTGTTTATTGACTTAGGATACGATTTCTTGGCTGATGAGCAGAGGCTGTAAAAGGAGCCGAAGAGCTTGAATGAGAAGTAAATACGTTTAGCTAGGGATGAGTCAAAAATATAATTTATTAAAAAAAGTAAAGGGTTCTATTACTTTTAAAATGTGAAAAGGGGAGAAAAAAGTCATTGACGACAATTTTACGGAGAATGAAACGACCTAAATGTTGAGAACCCTTGATTTTTATTTAAATTTTACAATTAAAAGCAGCCATGTCTGTTGCAGCGCCTTTTTCTGTGAAAATGAATGCTATCACACAAAAAGACAGCAACAGTATACGGACTACACAGAATTAAGTTCAAAATTTACTGATCAGCTCTCTGATTTTAACCTAGAAAAGAAAAAGGACATTAACTGATTGGAGATAAAAGACAAGTAAAGAAGTAATAAAAAATAAACTCAGAAAATAAGAAGAGGACTAAATCAACAAGGAAGAGAAAAAGAGGGCTAGAACAAAAAACCGACCCTCGAATAGAAAACCAAATTAATATTCGGTCCAAAATTAAAATTTCGGAAAAATTCTTACGAAAAAAGAAGAATAAGCCTGGAAGAACAAAAAGGAACATTAACTATTAATTTAATTAATAATTATTTAGTTATTAAATATTTATTATTTTAATTTATTAATTTATTATTTAATTATTAATATTTAACTAATAATTATGGCAAGGCGTCAGTATATGGGTTTGTAGTTGAAGACCGCGGATATTATAATAGGTGCGGTCTCACGAAATTTCATTCAACTTTTTCTGACCGTGCTATCCTCTTTGAGTCTGGTCTTCACTCTTGCTTTGATAAAGTGATCTTCTTTCATTATTTTCTGTTTTAAAATTTTCTTTTTTATTCGGTATGCTTTTACCCGAATAGAATTTAGCTAACTTGGCGGGAATGATATTATTTTTATCGTGTTCCATAATCAAAAGGGTATTACATCTGAATCATCATTAAGGCTTTGCAGTTATTACGTAATTAAACTCGTGATGGATTCAAAATATCAAGGAATCAGCTGAGAATCTCAACTGTTTAATTTCAATGTTTACTCTCATTTGAAAAACAACTTACTTTTGTGATTTTATGGCACTTGGTATTAACCAAGTGACATATAGCGATCGCAAATTCTGTCGGTCTTTACCTGTTTTGCTACTTTAGGTACTTCCAGGTCAGCTACGACTGTGAAATTTGGCAGGCATATCAGGGACCGGACCAAATTACATTAGAAATAGTCATTTTCCTGATTTGACCATCTAGAGGTAGGCGGGCGGTTAATTCGTAAAAAATAGAAAAAATGAAGAATTTTCAACTTACGAACGGGTGATGGGATCTTAATGAAATTTGATGTTTGGAAGGATATCTTGTCTCAGAGATCATATTTTGATTCCTGATCAGATCTGGTGACACTGGGGGAGTTGGAGGGGGCAACCTGTACTCTTGGGAAACGCTTAGAGTGGAGGGATCGGGATGAAACGTGGTGGGAAAAATAAGCAGGAGTCCTAGATACGTGATTGACATAACCGAAACGGATCTGCTCTGTTTTAGGGAGTTGGCGGGGAGGGTTAATTCTGAAAAATTTGAAAAAATGCGGGATTTTTAATTTACGAAATAGTTATCGGATCTTAATGAAATTTGAAGTTTGGAAGGATATCGTGTCTTAAACCTCTTATTTTAAATCCCGACTGGATCCGGTGACAATGTGGAGAATTAAGGGGGGAACCTAAAATCTTGGAAAACGCTTAAAGTGGAGGGATCGGGAAGAAACTTGATGGGAATAAATAAGCAAAAGTTATAGATACGAGATTGACATAATTGGTACGAACCCATTCTATTTGGGGGAGCTGGGGGTTGTTAATTGGAAAAATTAGGAAAATAGAGGTATTTTTAACTTAAGAACAGGTGACCTGATCTTAATGAAATTTGACATTTAGAAGGAACTCGTGTCTCAGAGCTCTTACTTCAAATCCCAACCAGACCTGCTGACATTGGGGGAAGTTGGAAGGGGAAACCGAAAATCTTGGAAAACGCTTATAAATGTCGTAGATACGTGATTGACGTAACCGAACTGGATCCGCTCTCATTGACGGAGTTAGGTGGTGGGGTTCAGTGCTTTGGCGAGTTTGGTGCTTTTGGACGTGCTAGGACGATGAAAATTGGTAGGCTTGTCAGGGAGCTGCACAAATTGACTTGATAAAGTCGTTTTCCCCGATTCTACCATCTGGGTGGCTGAAGGGACAGGAAAAATTGAGGTATTTTTAACTTACGAGTGGGTGATCGGATCTTAATGAATTCTGATAATTAGAAGGACCTCGTGACTCAGAGCTCATATTTTAAATCCCAACCGGCATTAGGCCTCGGATTTTCTATTAAAGCAATCTATTGATTCTTAAAATTTTGCTAGAGCTCATACCATATGAGCTTTTGGCTCTTAGCCCTTTCGACCTCGTCACAAATGCCATACGAGCTCTTAGCTCTTGTTTTTTCTTTTTCTTTTTTATGAGAAAAAGAGCAAAGTGAGACCTTGGGAAATGTTCAATTCTTGTCATTGGAGACTTACGGGGCAGAGAGCCATCTCTGGGAAACAAAATGAAACACGATTTTCCAAGAAACAAGAAAACAACTTTTAACCATAAAAAACTTTAGCTTGCAGTGGCCAGCTTTATAATCTTGGCAGCTCAGTTATAGAAACTAAAACAGCTGGTATTTTTGGAGAGATAAACGAAACTACTCGAGTTATACAGGAAACTTAAGGTCTAGCCTAAGTCCAAGCATTTTATTCCCTAGTCAATTCTTTTTCTTAGGCGGCAACTCGGTCAAATACAAAGGTATTAGTTTTCTTCCTCGCTTCAGCTAAACAAACATAAGAAGGTTGAACTGAAGAGCTTTATCACTCAAAATTACGATTAGGCTATCCTTAGCAATTCTTCTTGTAATTATTAACACAATATAATTTTTTACATGTATTTATTAACCGGTAGTTTGATGTCTGCACGCTACTTATTCTCTAGATTCTGTTTAAGCAAGTTACAACTAACTAATACTAGACTGAATCGCTCTTTAACAATCAGGATGGTTAGTCCCTTGGTGTAATTTATTCATTCTCACACACTCCAATTACAGTTGGATCTAGTCTCTTGAGGGGAATTTTTGACTTCGGAACACAAATATGTAAAGTATTTGGGACTGTGGCCAGGAAGCATATATTATACCAAAATGCAAACTCGAAATAGGTTTTATAATTATTTTGGAATTATAAAAAAAATAATTGTCGGCTTTAGATTTAATTGGATCAAAAAATTCACCAGATTTGTTTTATTTCTTTTGACACAAACACCGCCGACAACATATATAACATACTAGATACAGTAAACCCTGGCATTGGGTTTTTTGGACAAGCAAGATCCCCTTTCCTACTTTTATCAGGTTCACTCTATATATAAAAAATTCCTAGCTACATTTTTTAAGTTTAGCATTAATCCGCAAATATAAAATGGCGGGCCCAAAATAGGTCTGTCGAAACTGTTTTTGAAACATAACCACAATATCACTTTTCCTTCATGGCATCCCCTTCATGGCATCCGCAAATATAAAATGGCGGGCCCAAAATAGGTGTGTCGAAACTGTTTTTGAAACATAACCACAATATCACTTTTCCTTCATGGCATCCCCTTCTTAAAAGGGGATGCTTAAAGTTGAAAGTATACAATAGTTGTTCGTGTATAGTAAGTGCTCTTCATAAATTGTTTTGATAAACATAGTTATGCATTTATTTTAATTTTCTCTATCTTGTACTCCGTCCCTATGAACTATCCCTAGCTCTAAGAACAACAAGCAGTTTGCAAGAATACAAAGAAACAATATTTTATTGATTAAATTTATATTAAAATATAAAATAAAAAAAATGTTGTTGTATGTTGAGTCAGGAAGAGGTTCTTTGGCAGGAGCAGAGGCCACATAATTGCACAGCTTCAATGAGCAGTAAATTCGTTAGGTGAAGGATGAGCAAAAAATTGAAGCAAAATTGATTAAAAATTTTTTGAGGGTTCTATTTTTTTAGTAAAATATAAAAAGGGGAGAAAAAAAAATACGCAAATTTTACTGAGATTCTATTTAACTTGAGGTTTAGAACCCGCGTTTTTTTTTTATTTAAACTTTAAAATTATAAGAAACCAGTTCTGCTGCACTGTCTTTTTATGTAAAAATAAGCGTCTATACACAAAAAGACGAATGCAACAGAGAACAGGCTTATACAGAGAGTTCCGAAATTTACTGCCAGCTACTTCATTATCTAGAAACTGTGTTCATTATCCTGTGGCTACTGTGTGTTCATTATCCTGTGAACAAAACAAACATATAAAAAAAGAGACAAGACAGGTTCACAACTGAAACAAGTACATAACTGAAGACAAGAACAGAAGCAGGAACGTCATATGTTCATAATTTTTTAGTTTAATTAATCCTTCCTAGGATTATCAACCATGCTAAGATGAGCTATTTATTATGACAGATATGTGGTTGATAATACTACTTCACACTTTGATTATAGTAGGTGCCACAACCACACTCATTCTATTATTTATTAAATAAAAAAATAATAGTTTTTTTTAACTGAAAGTAAGGAGCGATATTAAAACTCAAAACGAACAGAAATTACTCCGTATATGAAATGGGCTGTCCC